>NC_037331.1:58900415-59203609 GCF_002263795.3 Bos taurus
CCTCCCCAAAATCCAATAACCAAGATAAGAAAACTCTTTAGAGTGGGAATGAAACCACCTTGGCATTTTACTAACTAGAAAGACCCAGACTACATCAAAGCTGTACTGCCTCCAAATCCCCAGAGGTGGGACTCAGGACTTAGCATCACTAAATCCAGGATTAGACTCCTCAGGTGATATAAGCCATATTATAAACTTTTGTTCCTTGCAATATAAAGAAACAAGTCATAATGATTAAATAACTAGGTTTTACAGGCCAAATCATTGAGCCTTGTTTCAAAGAAACAGAAATAATGAATTTTTAATCTTTGTACCTGAATTTCCTTTTTTTCTCATTCTTTTTCCTGATCCAGGTCTTTCAAAATTCTTCTTTTTAACCATGTAGGAATTAAATTTGCCTTAGGGATGAGGACTATGACATCATCAAGTCTAGAAAGGAAGTCTATTTTAATCCCCAACTGGAGTATGAGGATACACCTCTGTATTTATTAATGTTTTATCTTTCTCATACAGTAATCCTGGTGTCTGACATGAAAGAATCAGGATCTTTCTGCCCCTGATTACTTACTGGACTTCTCAACACTGTGCTCGGCTACCTGCAGCCCCACACACATTTTATCCTTTGTCCTTACCTTACTTTCTGCGGCACAGCCTCTAGGTGTACACCAGGTATCCATTCACCTCTTCTTTGATAAACGAATACTTGTGTTCAGGAGAGTAAGTTCTTCAAATTTCTATCAAATGTTTCATTTTCTAAAATGCTCTTTCACAGACTATTTTATAGTTGGTAAATGAAGTCACAGCTTATCCACAGATTCCCCATATCATATAGCCAATAATTTATCCAATAACTTACCCAATCACTATATATGTATATTGTATATGTACCTATGTACACATGTGTAAACATATATATGGGCTTCCAGGTGGCTCAGTGGTAAAGAATCTGCTGCCAACGCAGGAGACAGGAGACATGGTTTCAGTCCTTGGGTCAGGAAGATTCCCTGGAGAAGGAAATGACAACTCACTGCAGTATTCTTGCCTAGAGAATCCTGTGAACAGAGGAGCCTGGTGGGCTATAGTCCATGGAGTCGCAAAGAATCAGACACAACTGAGCACACAGACACGCATCACATCCTACATGTATATACACACTGATAGTGAATAGTTGCAAGTTTTATTCCCTTATGGTAGAAATTAGCAGTGCCATGCAACAGAAACTAGGGGATATGTATACCTATGGCTGATTCATGTTGATGTGTGACAGAAAACTACAAAATTCTGTAAAGCAATTATACTTCAATTAAAAATTTTAAAAAACATAATTCACTTTGAAAAGTGAGCAGTATTTGTTCTCTCCAATTTTTCTTCAGATCTCACTATATTTTAATCAAGAATTAATTTCCCTGTATATACAGACTCTTTCCTTAATTTAAATAAAAACTATATAAAAGTAAATGCTACAACTATACTGCCCTTGTTAATGATTTATAGCAAACGCTGTATTAAATTATACTCAGAAAGAATCTCTTGAAGGGCTCATTCAGTCACATGTTGCTCACTAAAAGGAGCCAAATGCATCCGAGTGTGACTTTTGGCAATGTCGTTAACAAAAAGGCAGTTCAATATGAGTTAATTATAGTTATGATGTCTTTTATAAACAATAATGATAACTTTAGCACTCCATCATCATTAAGATGTAAGCAGTTATTGTAGATTGGTTTGAATTACAATTATATAAAGCCAATGAATTCAATTTTTAGCTGATAACACACTCGTCTTAGATGTTAAGGAAGCAGAGTTTCTTTCTGCCTTCCTTTCAGTTCTGTGACTTTCTTCCTTTCAGTTCTACTCTCACCTTCAGGAGATCACACAGGGATGGTCACAGTCACCCACCATTCCCCCCGGTTCCCCACACAAACAAAAAAACGACATTAAATTCACAGCATTATTTTCCCTATGAACTATCATAAAAAAGAAAGGAAGAAAAATATACTAGCATTCATAGTTGGTGACTCAGCCTACCAGACACATACACCTCAGACTGAGACACAGGGATCACAACAGCATGCTGAGTCAAGTCACTGAGACAGCTTTCCGCCACAACCTAAAGGCTTATGTATGGAGTAACAAATAATAAATGCTTGCTGAAAGAATGCATGATTGAAACAATATAAAGCCAGTAACAACATTTAAGGAACCAGACTATACTTTAAGCTAGATTCAAAAGAGGAATGTTAAGAGAAGCCTCAAAGAATTAAATCCAATATTCATGATATTGAACTGAATTAATAAAATGTCTTAAGAATACCAGATTTAATTTTTCAGTCTCTCATAGAAACTTCTTTTTCACCTTTTGAAAGGTATCTTTTCCATCACTCTACAATTCTTTGCCCACTCTGACAGTTTTTCTCTCTACTGTCATTCAACTTTGCCCTGAAGACCTCAAATATTCATAACTAAGGGCAATTCTGATGGCTATTACTTAAAAATCAGGGATAACATGTGATAAAAGTTGTGACTTTTCATGTACCTTGAGGATTGAGCCAAAGAAGGCAGAGTATTACACATACATCTTTCAAAACTTAGTTGAACATTTACACTGTATATTGTGGAAAATTAAAGCTTTTAGATAGAAAGTGAGCATGTGTTGGGCTGTACTAAGTCCCTTCAGTCGTGCCTGACCCTTTGCAACCCTATGGACCAAAGCCCTCCAGGCTCCTCTTATGTGGGATTCTCCAAATAAGAATACTGGAAGGCGTTGCCATGGCTTCCTCCAGGACATCTTTCTGACCCAAGGATTAAACCTGAGTCTCATACATCTCCTTCATTGGTAGGCAGGTTCTTTACCACTAGCACCATGTGGGAAGCCTCAGAAAATGAGCTTATCTGACCTAAATAGCACAAACTTATACACCAAAATTGGAGAAGGGAATGGCAATCCACTCCAGTATTCTTTCCTGGAGAATCCCATGGACAGAGGAGCCTGTGGGCTACAGTCCATAAGTTGAAGAGTCAGACACGACTGAGCGATTTAGCATCAGCATACACCAAATAATGCGAAAATGTTTCTAGGCACTAATAAATGTAAATGCTTGATATTTGTGTTGTAGGACATGAAGAATTCTGCTGACTGGGCCTTATTTGCTTGCTCTCATCTTATTCAAAATCCATTTGACACCAGATACATTTATAAGGAACAGAAGTTTCTAAGCATCATATCTATTGGTACAGATAAGTGAGACACAGAAGGATAGAGATTAAAAAAAAAAAAGAAATGAGAGTATAAATGTGAGTACAAATGCTTTGGTGTCTTCGTAGTAGCCCAGTCTTCAGGACAAACTTCCTCATAGTCAAGCAGGATCAAGAACAATAAACAATTTCTGCCATCAACTGAATCCCAGGTTATAAGGAACCAATGCACTGATGATTAATAAATTGACACTTTCAACAGATTCAGTCTTGCTTCTTTGTAATGCCAATGCTTATCTCTGCTCCCCCACACAGTACCACTAATGACTTCATAATAGCAATGACCTTTTTTTTTTAATGATACGAGGTTGTTAACTCAGTGAGCAATCAAACAAGAATTATCAAGCCTACTATTCTTTTAGTTCAGTTCAGTTCAGTTGCTCAGTCATGTCTGACTCTTTGTGACCCCATGGACTGCAGCACACCAGGCTTCCCCAGCTCTCAGAACTTGCTCAAACTCATGTCCATCCAGTCGGTGATGCCATCCAAACATCTCATTCTCTGTCATCCCCTTCTCCTCCTGCCTTCAGTCTTTCCCAGCATCAGGATCTTTTCAATGAGTCAGTTCTTTGCATCAGGTAACCAAAGTATTGGAGCTTCTACTTCAGCATCAGTTCTTTCAATGAATATTCAGGACTGATTTCCTTCAGGATGGACTGGTTGGATCTCCTTGTTCTCCACAGGACTCTCAAGAGTCTTCTCCAACACCACAGTTCAAAAGCATCCATTCTTTAGCGTTCAGCTTTCCTTTTGGTTCAACCCTCACATCCATACATAACTACTGGAAAAACCATACCTTTGACTAGATGGACTTTGGTTTGCAAAGTAATGTCTCTGCTTTTTAATATGTTGTCTACGTTGGTCATAGCTTTTCTTCCAAGGAGCAACCACCTTTTAATTTCATGGCTTTAGTTACCATCTGCAGTGATTTTGGAGCCCTAGAAAATAAAGTCTCTCACTGTTTCCATTGTTTCCCCATCTATTCACCATAAAGTGTTGGGACCAGATTCCATGATCTTCAGTTTTTAAATGTTGAGCTTTAAACCAGCTTTTTTCACTCTTCTTTCACTTTCCTCAAGAGGTTTTTTAATTCCTCTTCACTTTCTGCCCTTAGGGTGGTGTCATCTGCCTATCTGAGGCTATTGGTATTTCTCCTGGCAATCTTGATTCCAGGTTGTGTTTCATCCAGTCCAGCATTTCACACGATGTACTCTGCATAGAAGTTAAATAAGCAAGGTGACAGTATACAACCTTGATGTACTCTTTTCCCAACTTGGAACTAGTCGGTTGTTCCCTGTTCAGTTCTAACTGTTGCTTCTTGACCTGCATACAGATTTCTCAAGAGGCAGGTAAGATGGTTTGGTGTTCCCATCTCTTGAATAATTTTCCACAGTTTGTTGAGATCCACACAGTCAAAGAATTTAGTGTAGTCAATGAAGCAGAAGTAGATGATTTTTCTGGAATTCTCTTGCTTTATCTATGATCCAGTAGGTTTGGCAATTTGATCTCTGGTTCCTCTGCCTTCTCTTCTGGGGCTTCTCTGGTGGCTCAGAGGTTAAAGCATCTACCTGCAAGGTGGGAGATCCAGATTCAATTTCTGGGTTGGGAAGATTCCCCTGGGGAAGGAAATGGCAACCCACTCCAGTATTCTTGCCTGGAGAATCCCATGGATGGAGGGGCCTGGTAGGTTACAGTACATGGCGTCACAAAGAGTAGGACATGACTGAGTGACTTCATTTTCACTTTCACTTTCCTCTGCTTTTTCTAAATCTAGCTTGAATTCTTTTAGAGAGGCAACCTTTTACCTATTACCTATTTAAGGCATGTCTTCCCTTTCTTTCTTTCTTCCTTCTCTCCCTTCTCTTATTCTTAATAAGGACAACTGAGCATCTTCTATGTGCCACATGATATATTATATAATTATGATACATCATGATACATTTTCTAATGATACATTCAATTCAGTTCAGTCACTCAGTCATGTCCAACTCTTTGCGACCCCATGAACCGCAGAATGCCAGGCCTCCCTGTCCATCACCAACTCCTGGAGTTCACCCAGACTCACGCCAATCGAGTCAGTGATGCCATCCAGCCATCTCAACCTCTGTCGTCCCCTTCTCCTCCTGCCCCCAATCCCTCCCAGCATCAGAGTCTTTTCCAATGAGTCAACTCTTCACGCGATGTGGCCAAAGTACTGGAGTTTCAGCTTTAGCATCAGTCCTTCCAAAGAACACCCAGGACTGATCTCCTTTAGGATGGACTGGTTGGATCTCCTTGCAGTCCAAGGGACTCTCAGGAGTCTTCTCCAACACCACAGTTCAAAAGCATCAATTCTTTGGCGCTCAGCCTTCTTCACAGTCCAACTCTCACATCCAAACATGACCACTGGAAAAACCATAGCCTTGACTAGGCGGACCTTTGTTGGCAAAGTAATGTCTCCGTTTTTCAATATGCTGTCTAGGGTGGTCATAACTTTCCTTCCAAGGAGTAAGCGTCTTTTAATTTCATGGCTGCAGTCACCATCTGCAGTGATTTTGGAGCCCCCAAAAATAAATTCTGACACTGTTTCCACTGTTTCCCCATCTATTTGCCATGAAGTGGTGGGACCAGATGCCATGATCTTCATTTTCTGTATGTTGAGCTTTAAGCCAACTTTTTCACTCTCCTCTTTCACCTTCATCAAGAGGCTTTTTAGTTCCTCTTTACTTTCTGCCATAAGGATGGTGTCATCTGCATATCTGAAGTTATTGATATTTCTCCCGGCAATCTTGGTTCCAGCTTGTACTTCTTCCAGCCCAGCATTTCTCATGATGTACTCTGCATATAAGTTAAATAAGCGAGGTGATAATATACAGCCTTGACGTACTCCTTTTCCTAGTTGGAACCAGTCTGTTGTTCCATGTCCAGTTCTAACTGTTGCTTCCTGACCTGCATATAGGTTTTTCAAGAGGTAGGTCAGGTGGTCTGGTATCCCCAATCTCTTGAAGAATTTTCCACAGTTTATTGTGATCCACACAGTGAAAGGCTTTGGTATAGTCAATAAAGCAGGAATAGATGTTTTTCTGCAACTCTCTTGCTTTTTTGATGATCCAGCGGATGTTGGCAATTTGATCTCTGGTTCCTCTGCCTTTTATAAAACCAGCTTGAACATCTGAAAGTTCACGGTTCACGTATTATATCACGTAATGTATATAATGATCTATTATATATATTATATAATGATATGTAATGTATATTATATAATGTATAATGTATTATATAATGTATATATACATTGTATAATGATATATTATATCATTAAGCTAAGTGCTTAAACAGGTCCCTGTCTGCACACAGCTTAATTCTAGTGATAGAAGACTGATAATAAACTAATGAATTCTTCATGTTTTTGATGATGGTGGGCACTGTGGTGAAATTTAAAGAAAGGTGAAGGGATCACACAGTGTTCTTGGCTGGGGAAACATATGCTATTGTATATACAGCAGTGAGGACAGCCTTTCTGACAAGATGACACTTGAACCATTGACCTGACAAAAAAGAAGTGATAACATGTGTGGCTCTCTGTAGAAAGAATATTCAAAGCAGAGAAAACAACAGATACATGGTCAAGAGAATGCTTAAGTTTATTCAACTCTAAAGTGTTACAAAGGTTTACAAGAGTAACACTGAGAGGGGAGAATTCAGAGAGATGACAGAGAATTTCTTTGCTACTTCCCTTTGGCAGCTGGGGTGGAATTTTTCTAGGCAACATTTCATAAAAGATCCCTTGATGGCTCCAGGGTTTCTCATGGCAATTCTAATCCTGCTTGTTGTACTTCTCGAATCAGTGGTCAGGATTATTATCCATGTGGTTGTATGGAGGCCTATATTCTTTGTTTAAAGTTCATATCTCATTCCAATTTCCCTATAGGCATCTTGGCTTGACATCTAATAAGTGTCTTTTCTTGACTTTTCTGCTCCATTTCAAACACTTGTGGATTTTTCCATTCTTCATTTCAAGCTTGGCTATGCATTTAATTTATTCAGCTATATTCTATGTGTTTGGGACATGGAAATGGACTCCTATGATGATACATTCCACCATATTTACCTAAAAATAAGGATTTCCTTCATGTCAGCTGACCCGTGGGTCTAATTGTTTCACTGAGCTTACTATCTTCATAAAAATACATTTTTAAAGAATCAAATTCTCATATCTAGGTTTTATTCAAGGAGTTTACAGAAAACACAGACACATGGTAAATACATAGTTTAAATTACATAAGCTGCCTTTTGAGCACTGGTTCTTTTTTCTTGCCAAATTCCATAAAATGTGAAAATTTATATAATAGACCAATATAGTATAAGCAAGATGGGAGACTGTTTGACAGCCAGATGTCCCAATTTTTTAGCCTAAGATATAAGATATAGTTGTTCATGTCAATAAATATGTAAAATAGGCTACCATGTATAAGCAGTTTTCAATATGACTTATAAGAATTATGTAAAAATAACCCAGATTTGTGCTACCATTCCAGTCTTGAAAATTCAATGTTTTATTTTCTATTGGAAATAAAATAGTTATAACTACATTTTCAAAGTCCACACTAAAGGGAAAAAGGTGAATAAATCAATGAAGCACAGCCTGTGTCCTCATAATTCACTAAATTAAATGCTGTAATTTTGTCCACCAGACTCCACAGAAAATGAAACCTAATTTCATCAGAAACATTTACAGATCCACCTAGCTAATTCATTTAATAGTGAACACTGAATTATACCTCTTGGTATTGGAGAAATGTAAATTTGGAGATTACTAAAGAAACAAAAACACTCAGAAGTAACAAGTATTGACTTGCTGTCGGGTAGCAATCACAGAAATGGCTGGTAAACAATACACTAAGTGGTTGTAGAAACATTGTGCTATTTATTGCCTTTTCATGGTGACATGAGAAAGTGGTAACAAGCTAAAATTATGCTTTTATTTGGCGACACAAAAGCTCATTTATCCAACATCCATCCACGCAAATTTCTAATTATTCAAGATGTAGTCTTCTTAATGACAAAATCTTGACCTGCCATTTAGCTACTGACGCTGAGAAAATTATTTAATGTGTCTCTCAGTTTCCTCAACTATCAAATACAGATAAGGATAGTGCCTCCTCATAAGTTATTTATAGGAAACAAAGAAGTAAATATATATAAGGTGCTGAGACCAGTGCCTAATACATAGTATGAATTATAAAACTGCTACCTATTAAAATACTTATTGCTTTATATCGTATGGACTAGACTGGGAGAGGGCAATATAATTATCCATATAAGCATTGTATGAGAAAGATGATGGGCAAATTCTCAGGCCAGCCCAGGTATTCTTATCTGAAAATTGTATATAAAGAAAGACTTGAGAAGATCACAGACCAGAGACAGAGGCTGGCTGAAAAACTGAGAGATAATAAGAGGATATTACAAAGTGATAAAGGGGTCAATTCTTCAATAAAGCACAATAATCCTAAAAGGGTATGTACCTAACAATAGAGCATCAAATATGTGATAGAACTAAAACAAGTAATAGGTAAATGTGCTATTATATTTGTAAATTAAAATATTCCCCTTGTCAATAACTGATGGGTGAAGTAGGTAGAAAATCAATAGAGAGAGAGTGGACCTGAAGGTCACTATCAATCCTCTTGGTCTAATTGATAATTTTAGAATACACTCTTCAATAACAGCTGAATGGTCATTATGCTCAAGTTCACATGGAACATTCACCACAAAAGACCACATTCTAGACCATAAAGCATACCTCATCAAATAGGAGGAATAGAAGTCATACAAAGTATGCACTCAAACCACAATGGAATTACAAAATCAATAGCAAAAACTTAGCTGGAAAATCACCAAACATTTGGAAATTAAATGATACATTACTAAATAGCAAATAAAATATGAGTCAAATAGGATGACTCAAGAGGAATTAAAACAAATTTTGAACTAGATGAAAATTAAAATAAAACATATCAAAATCATTGTCATGGTATAAAAATAGTTCAATGCCTAAAGGAAAATGTATAACATTCAGTGCATGTAATATAAAAGAAAGATCTAAAATCAATAACCCAAGCTTCCAATGTAAAAGACTAGGAAACAAGGATCAATTTAACTCTAAAAAGCAAGCAGAGGAAAAAAATGATTAAAATTAGAGCACTAACCATGAAATTGAAAACAAGAAAACAATAGAGAAAAATCAACAAAACTAAAAAATAGTTCTTTGAAAAGAAACACAAACTTTACAGACCTCTAGCCAGGCTAACTGGAGAAGGCAATGGCACCCCACTCCAGTACTCTCGCCTGGAAAATCCCATGGATGGAGGAGCCTGGTGGGCTGCAGTCCATGGGGTTGCTAAGAGTCAGACACGACTGAGCGACTTCACTTTCACTTTTCACTTTCATGCATTGGAGAAGGAAATGGCAACCCACTCCAGTGTTTTTGCCTGGAGAATCCCAGGGACAGGGGAGCCTGGTGGGCTGTCTATGGGGTCGCACAGAGTCGGACACGACTGAGGCGACTTAGCACAGCAGCAGCAGCCAGGCTAATGAATGTGAAAAGAGAGATGACATGAAACATCGGTATCATAACTGAAAGAGGATAATTTCTGCTAAGTCCCTGGATTTAGATGACAATAAAAAATATATGAACAGCTTCATGTCTACAAATTTGATAATTCAGATAAAACAGACCAATTATTTGAAAAACACGAAGTACCAAAACACACAAAAAAGTAAATTACTTTAGTAATTCTATATCTAGTAAAGAAGTTAAATCATAAACTAGCCATCCAAACCAATAAATCACCAGGCACAAATGGTTTTACTGGTAAATTCTAGCAAACATTTAAAGAAAAACTGGCACTAATTCTCTAAAATCTTGTCCAGGAAAAGATACAGTGAAAAAACTTGCCTCTTTCTCTGAGAATAGCATTGCCCCAAACAACAAAGCAGATTAAGGTATTATAAGAAATGAAAACTATAGACTAGTTCTTTCATGAACATTGACAAAAATATCCTCAAAAATATGAACAAATTGAACTCAAAAGGTGTAAAGAGTGTCATACTCCATGATTAAGTGAAATCTATTCCAGATATTCTGCTGCTGCTGCTGCTGCTGCTAAGTCACTTCAGTCGTGTCCGACTGTGCGACCCCAAAGACGGCAGCCCACCAGGCTCACCCCGTCCCTGGGATTCTCCAGACAAGAACACTGGAGTGGGTTGCCATTTCCTTCTCCAATGCATGAAAGTGAAAATTGAAAGTGAAGTCGCTCAGTCGTGTATGACTCTCGGCGACCCCGTGGACTGCAGCCCACCAGGCTCCTCCGTCCATGGGATTTTCCAGGCAAGAGTACTGGAGTGGGGTACCATTGCCTTCTCTGCCAGATATGTTAAGCAGGCTAAATATTTGAGAATTAATCAATGTAATCAATAGAAATAGAAAATCATATTATCATATCAGTTGACTCATAAAAGCATTTAGCAAAATCCAAAGTCCATTCATGATAAAAACACAGATCAAACTAGGGACCAAGGGGAAGTTCTTCAGTTTGATAAAGAATATTTGCATAAAGCCTACAGCTAACATCATATTAAATCATGAAAATCTGAACATGCAATATTTTTAACATACGGTTCTAAAATTTATCTAAATGCGTTTAACACAATTTGGGGACAGGGAAGGAGAGAAGGACAAATTTTTGGTATGGAATTAACAAACACAAGCTACTATACTTAAAATAGATCAATAATAAGGATTTACTGTATAGCACAGGGAATTACACCCAGTATCTTATAGTAATTTATAATGGAATATTATATTCACAAAAACCTGAATCATTATATTATGTACCTGAAGCTAATACAATAGTATAAATCAACTATACTTCAATTAGAAAATATTTTTTAAAAAGAAAAAATTATGTTGAAAGGAGAAGAGTCATTGTGATTCACTCTTGAAAGTATGTATCACTTTTTATTATATTTCTTGGCCAGCCCTTAGTCATGGAGCCCCAGTTAACTGCAAGGGAGTCTGGGTAATCCGTCTCAGTTCCTAGGAAGAAGAGAATATGAAAATAGTGAACTCTAGGGATCTCTTCCACATCTGTGACCCATTGAGAAAGCAGAAACTTTAGAAATCCCTCCAAGAAATCACAGTTTGATCAGATTTAAGGACAAAGACATTGTGTCTAAAAGGATTCTCTTACTACATAGAAATGTTTGCTGGAAGTAATACTGGACCCTTGGAATTCACAGAGAACTAAACTGAAATGAAGGTGACAAGAGGAAATATAAATTTTATTTAAAGGAAGAGAATGGCATCAAGGTAATTCCGGGGATCGGGATGACATTTAGCAGGCCAGGTTCCAATAAATAGAACACTGGTTGTTGTTGTTTAGTTGCTAAGTAGTGTCCGACTCTTTTGTAGCCCATTGGATTGTAACATTCCAGGCTCCTTTGTCCATGGGATTTCCCAGGCAAGAAAACTGGAGTGGGTTGCAATTTCTTTCTTCAGGGGATCTTCCCAACCCAGGGATCGAACCCACATCCCCTGCATTGGTAGACAGGTTCTTTACCACTGAGCCACCATGGAACACTGGAATGGAGTGCGAAAAAGAAGACTGGCTAAGAAGGCAGTTCTCATAGGAGACAAACATCACTCATCACTCCCAAACTTTCTAGAGGCTAGTTGTAAACAAACATTTATTAGGGTAGAGGCTCCAATAGAGATAAGTGTCTTTTTCTTTGTTCACTATCCTTTCTGTGTTCTGTTCTATTCTCACAACTCAAAAATGTTCTGAATTCTTTTCCAGTGTCCTCCAAGCATTAAAATTCCGATAAAGACATAAATTTGTCTTCAAAAAATCTGAGGAAGTGATTTTGTAGATATAAACAAGTGAATTCTAAAGCTTATATGGCAAGACAACATCTGTTAGCACCTGCCTTTTTTTTTTCTTCTTCATCCTTATCTATAACTTTACCAATGCCTTTTTTTTTTTTCTATCACTGAGGAAAGTGTATCACTTTAGGAGTTATACTTGCACCTGATCCAGTCACCAGACTTCTCTGTAGTGGCCACTGGCGTTTTCTTTACTCTCCCCTCACTCCTTCACCTATGGGCATGGCAGGAGTCTGTGAACGGTGAATTACCACGTAGTCCTTGCCATCAAAGGAAAATAGGATTAAACCCTTGTTTCAACTCCAGCTAAATATCAAATGCCAGGCAGGTGTTTTGCCTGTGTGGATCAATATTAATTTTTCTATCTTCCCCTTAGCCTACAAACACATTCAAGTACATTCTAACATGACCTTCCTTTCTCTCTTTGCCCTTCCTGAAGCTACCAGTGAGAACAATTTTCAAAGAGATGGTAAACTGCCTGCATATATTTCCTCTCCACTTCTTCATCCTCAAATACCTATAGATGGCATTCATTCCTACCGGTTCCTCACATTATTAAAAAAAAAAATGATTAGTGACTTTCTATTTTCAAATACAAAAGTCTTTTTCTAGCTTGAGCTGCATTTACTCTGAGATATTCTTACGGTTTTCGTTTTAATAAACAAACAGCTTCATTCCCTAAATCCCTGAGTGGAAGAATATCATTAGTTCTCCTTGAATAAAACATACACTAAAACAGATTCAATCCATCCATGTGAACTCAATTGATTAAAGTATCTTGACACAAACTATGATTCTTTAAGAAAAATACAAACATCTTGATATAAAAGAATTTCTGAAATATATTCAATTAGTTATTCTAGTGGAACACTGATTCATAAAAGTAAATTCTTCCGCTCAGTAAAAAGATGCCTAAAGGCTTAAGATTCCTTCTCTTCTTACTGACTCAGCATGTTGTTTCATTTTTAGATATAAACACATTAATGCAAAACACACTAGAACTGCTCTACTGGAGGACTAAGCTGGTACTAAAATTAGTTGACTATTTCCTTTGAAGAAAAGTAAACAAGCCATCTTAAAATAATTTGAATGGTAATGTCACATTTATTGAACAAATCTTTTACAATGAGCTACAAAAAGAAACAAATGGCAAGCAAAAGTCAGTAAGGAGCGGGGTAATTTTTAATTTTCAAAGATGAGGATAAAACAGTACCCCAAGTGAGATTTTAGCATTGACCATGTTCAAGGGATTTTTTTGGTCAACAAGTAATGAAATAAGAAAAAAAACCTCATTAAAATATCCAGTTTTAACTGTGGTAAGGAATTTACCAATAACCATGCTAAAATTTATTCTCTTTGCTTTATTTTCCTGGTATTCAAATACTAAGCCTTTTAAAATTTATTGCAGCATATGCATTATACAATTCAAGGTCAAATGTAGAAGTGACCAATCTCTTTGGACAAATTTTTGAACTTGTTTTATGTGCCCAACCAAAAATTTTTGAAATCATCATCATAATTATTACAGTGACAGTTATAGTTGCTGTCACAAGCAGAATCCTACTGCAAAGGAAACTAGCTCTTGCTGCAAGATAACTCTGAGGCATTCACAGCAGAAACTTGATATGTTATCCATGGAATCCTCTCAACATCCCTGTGTGGTAGCTGTTAACTCTACTGAGTGAGGAGAAAATTGCCAGACTAGCTCCAAGTCAAATATCCAGTATTGGCAGCTTTGAATTCAAATGAGGCCAGTGCATAAGTTTGTTTTCCACATCTGTGAAGGAGTGGGGGATAAACTGGGAGATTGGGATTGACATATATGCACTACAATATATAAAATAGATAACTAATAAAAACCGACTATATAGCACAGGGAACTCTATTCAGGTCTTTGTAATGACCGATACAGGAAAAAAATGTAAATAAGAGTGCAAGCGTATGTGCTAAGTCACTTCAGTCATGTCTGAATCTGTGTGACCCTATGGACTGTAGCCTGTCAGGCTCCGCTGTCCATGGGATTCTCCAGGCAAGAATACTGGAGTGGGTTTCCATACCCTCCTCCAGGATATCTTCCTGAACCAGGGATCAAAATTGTGTCTTTTATGTCTCCTGCATTGGCAGGTGGATTCCTTACCACCAGTGTCACCGGGAAGCCCGTGGATATGTGTATATGTATAGCTGATTCACTTTCTTGTACAGCAGAAAGTAACACAACATTGTAAATTAACTATACTCCAATAAAAATTAATTTTAAAAAGACAAAGACAAAACAAATGCGGTGGTGCAACTTCAGAGTCTATAGGTATACAATGTATTCATTTGCAGAAGAAATGAGAGATGTGGGGGTTAGCTTATGTGACAAAAAAAAAAAAAAGAAAATTCACACTTTTCCTCTTTGTCTGCTAAGGAGAATTCCAGATTCCCTGCTTAGTTCTTTCTCTGCATTGTTTAGAATCAGAGAGATGACTGTCTAGGAAAATTGAGAGGCACAAAATCAACTTTCGTTTGCTTATATGGAAAGTCACTGACGGGTCTGGTGCCCAAAGGGGACTGAGAAGAGGAGTGAAGAAAAGATTTCACTCAGGCTGAGAAGATTAAAAATTTTCTGGGATCTTAGCAAGAGATGAGAAGGTTCAGAGAACTCTGTAAGACTCCGAGAGAAAGTTAGGGAAATTGAATCTTTAAGAAATCCTTCTTTAACATTAGAGAAACAATCCCCCTTTGTTGTCTCTGCTACTGCTGCTGCTGCTAAGTCGCTTCAGTCGTGTCCGACTCTGTGCGACCCCATAAACGGCAGCCCACCAGGCTCCCCGGTCCCTGGGATTCTCCAGGCAAGAACACTCCAGTGGGTTGCCATTTCCTTCTCCAATGCATGAAAGTGAAAAGTGAAAGTGAAGTCTCTCAGTTGTGTCCGACTCTTCGCGACCCTATGGACTGCAGATTACCAGGCTCCTCTGTCCATGGGATTTTCCAGGCAAGAGTGCTGGAGTGGGGTGCTATTGTTGTCTCTAGACTGCATTTAACATCTAAATGTTTTAAGATTACTTTTAGACACAGACGTGATATTTCTTTGAATACAACACTGGGTGAGGAAGTGGTCATGTGGAGACATGGCTTTGTTTTGAATATGGTAGACATCTAACTAGCATTGAGATGGAACATTACATTTTAAAAATCTTTCCCTCCATTTGTATTACAGCCAACACCTCTGGCAACTGGTATAGGCAATGAGACTAAAATGACCTTCTCCCCAATGGCTGCCTCCAACACACCTTCTCCTGAAAGCTGGAGACCAATTGTTTCAGCGGTGGAGGGGTAGGGAGAGAATTTCTAGCCATCAACTTCTCCAAGTCTTAGAAATTTTAAGAGGTCAGATGTCTGGCAACAGATGACAGATGAAAGAAAAACATTAGTTTCATGTCAAACAAGCTGGAGACGGAGAAGCAGCCCTTTTATCAGACAGAAAAACTGGGAGGCAGATACTGTAACCTAAAGTCTTGAAGTATAATGGGGCTCTACCATTGGAAATTGTTTTTATTGACAAGTTTGCATTGATGTAAGCTAGTTAAAAACCAACTGAAGTGACCAAAGTAAGCAGTGAATCCAAGTGAGATTGTTGATAAGACTTGGTACATGAACATGGGAGACAATTTATCTAGGCTGGTAAAGTCTGTACTACCTACATCACCACTGTAGCCTGTTCAGAGCAACACACAGGATCCTTAAGGACTCTACATATGTGATATATAAGCACTCGCTTTATGTGTATTAAGCAACCTGAAAAACTACTGTACCTTCTTCTGAACCCTGCACCATCTGACATCAACTAACCTCTTATCCAGACTCCACTGTAGCAAGATCACTGAAGGGCACCATTCACTCTGCACTACAGAATCATATTTAAGGAGGCCAACTATTTTGATACACTAACAAGGCAATGACAGATACCCTCCAAAAATGATGTACTTCATCTTCATCCTCCGTGCTGGTCCTCTTTCCATACAAGCAACTGCCAGCCTTAAGTCTATAACCTATGCCATCTCCGTGCCCCACTTCTGCCTCTAATCATCTGCAGGTTTGGGAGTACGTTCTTTTAGACTTGTTGATTCCACTTATCCAGTGACCCTAAAACAAAGTATATTCACTAGGTTTAGGAAGAATACTTTCAACTGCTTTCTTCCTTTTTTCCCTTATCCCCTCTTTCTTCTTTCTCTCTTTTACTGTCAGATGTTTAAATAAGTTATCTGATCACTGTCACTGCATTTCACCTCATGCTTGTTCATCTTTCATCACAGATGCTTTGCTAAGTTAGCTCTTCCTAATTTCACACATGAGTTTCAAGTTTCCAAATTAAATATCATTTTTATATTTTCAATTCCTCTTTCTTATATTGACTTCTGAAGACAATGTTTATTCTTGTGTTCACTCAGTTTATTCTACTAATGTTTTTAAACACCTATCTTCAACGAAACAGTATTGTAAGCAAGGAGAATAAAGAAATGGTCAATAAATACATGGTTGATGTTCTTGTGACGCATATACTTTCATACAGGAGACAGATATTAGACAAATAATCATAAAACTAAGTTTAATTAAAATCTGAGTTAAGTCCTTTAAGGGAATTAAATTCCATTTTATTACAAGAACCTGGCCTATATTGAGACTTGAGGTCAACCTCCCAAAGAAGTTAATCTTGAGCTGAGATCTGAAAAATGAGTAGAACTTTATCTAAAGACACAGGGACATGGACACACTGAGCAAATAGTTAGTGGCAAAGGCATATTTTCCTGTACACTTATCCTTAGGAACGAGGGTAGGAGGTGGGATGTAAATGAAATGCTTAAGAGAGAAAATGAGAAACATAATTATAATTTATGTTGTTATAGGTTTTATTTTTGTACCCAGCACCTTTTGGACATTATTGCATTTGATCTTCAAAGTCCCCTGATGGGTAAGTATTCTATCCTGTCTCTTACAAATAAGGAAAGTGAAAGTGAAAGTCATGCAGTTGTGTCCAACTCTTTGCGACCCCATGGGCCATAGCCTGCCAGCCTCCTCTGTCCATGGAATTCTCCAGGCAAGAATATTGGAGTGGGTTGCCATCCCCTTCTCCAGGGGATCTTCCCAACCCAGGGACTGAACTTGGGTCACCTGTGTTACAGGCAGATTCTTTACTGTCTGAACCACCAGGGAAGCCCTAATGAGGAAACTGGGATGCAAAGTATCCCTAAAATGAATGCGCAGAGGGTTCATAGGAGCAGGGCCCTGATTAGAAGCCTCATTTCTGAGGCTCCATAAGAGGCTTAAAGACAAAATTTTGCAAATAAAATTAGTGGAGAGACAGAATCTTTTTAAAGAATTAGTAACTGCATCCCTCGTTAGCTGGAAAGTTATTTATCCATGGTAGAGTATCCAACGACAGATCTAAATTACCCACTGGGAAGCCTGAAGAAATCCATCCCCAGGCTTTTGGAATTAGGGTTTTTTGAGAGAGGTGTGAGATTCAAGTTAGCTCACTGCCTTTAAGAATTTAGATTTTGCCAAAGGCAGAAAGCGTAAAAACCTATAAAGAGAATTTCTAACCAAATTCCTTTGGCAGAATTCCGCCCAACTATCCATTTATTTCTTTGAGAGGGTCTGTGTTTTTCCTCTGTTTTTGTTGTTGTTGCTCTGCTTGGCATTCAAATTTGGTTTCTCAACAAGATACTATCTCCTTTTGTTGTTGTTGTTGTTCAGTTGCTAAGTCATGTTAGACTTTTTGTGACCCCATGGACTGTAGTATGCCAGGCTTTCCTGTCCTTCATTATCTACCAGAGTTTGCTTAAATTCATGTCCATCAGTTGCCGATGCCATTCAACCACCTCATCCTCTCTCGTCCCCTTCTCCTTCTGCCTTCAATCTTTTCCAGCATCAGGGTCTTTTCCAATGAGTTGGCTCTTCACATCAGGTGGACAAAGTGTTGGAGCTTCAGCTTCAGACCTTCCAAAGAATATTCAGGGTTGATTTCCTTTAGGATTGACTGATTTGAGCTATCTCCTTTATCCTTCCTTTGTTATCATGTACCCAGCACATGATCAGAGTTCTTCCCGAGTGGCTTAGATGGTAAAGCGTCTGCTTACAACACGGGAGACCCTGGTTCAATCCCTGGGTTGGGAAGACCCTCTGGAGAAGGAAATGGCAACCCACTCCAGTACTCTTGCCTGGAAAATCCCATGGATGGAAGAGCCTGATAGGCTACAGTCCGTGGCATTGCAAAGAGTCAGACACGACTGAGTGACGTCACTTTCACCCAGCACCTAGGTAAACCACCTCTCAGCTGCTCTCACCTCATTTTAGGCCCCTGAAACATCACATCTTTGTAAGTATAGGTGAGACAATGTTAATTTATCTGCCACCTCTTTTCATAAAGATAATGAACTAGAATCATCCATGATATGATTCTTTAGGTTTAAGTATCAGAATATGAGGCAAGGGGAAAAAACATTAAAATCCTGAAAGGACTGTTGGATGGCCAGGGTTAATCGCTTGTCCAGTTAGCAGTGATCGAACTGTTCTAGTTCTCACAGATGTGAGAGAACATGAACTGAAAATTCGTGAACCAGACTATGATGAGATGAAAGAGCAATTAGAGGACACCTATCACTTGATGAAATAGTTTGTCTGAAGAATCCATGGCACAGCAGGGAGTTGTCTTGGGAATGGAGCACTGATTTGGAATGTGGCAAGTTTCACAAGAAGTGTTCAGATTGATACTGAAGGAATCATAATAAAAACTCCTCAGAGAACGTACAGTTTACGAAAATGTTACAATCTGGAAGTGCCCTCCGACCCCCATTCCTCAGTAATCACCTGAACCTTCCTGTCTCTGTGTGGTTCCAATCCAACAAACCTATATTGCATACTTTCTTAAGAGAGTGTTGCACTTTATCTCATCAGCATGATCCAAAAGAGTTTGAAAATATCATGAAGGTTCTATCAAGTTGACAATATATATTTTCAGAGCATAGAGAGGACAAAAGAATAGATTAACTCCTTTAGTAACTGTTACTTAACAATTTAGGTTTTCTTTCTTAAAATTGAAAAAGTTCTAAATGTTATTTTACAGTGTTCTATTTCTCTACAGCAATATCTAAGCCATAGAAAGAAGATTTTATATTAGGGAAGAGTAATGTTGTTTGTGCCCTAATGGATATACTGTACTAGATACTTTTGCATTAATTCAGTTTTTATCCAATTATTTCTATATCCTATAAGTGCACAACTGCCAGTATTGTTTCAGATTATCCATGCCTTAGGGGCAAAAGGAATGCCAGTACAATAAAATTAAAATGTCTAAAATAAATTTTAAAGGGGCTGTAGCCAATAACTTATTTATCAAAATAGATTCCCAAATGGTTTCTTAAAACCAAATAAAAGAAGTAAATGATATTTTTTGAAAGTTTATTGCTTTTACTGACCACCTCCACCACCCACCCATTACCTTCTTGCCACTCATAATTGGGTTGGTTAGTTATACAAACTGATTTAAAAGAATTACAACGTCACCTATCCACTGCTCAAGATGTGAGTTCAGCTGTAAATTCATTATGCTGCTGCTGCTAAGTCTCTTCAGTCGTGTCTGACTCTGTGAGACCCCATAGACGGCAGCTCACCAGGCTCCCCCGTCCCTGGGATTCTCCAGGCAAGAACACTGGAGTGGTTGCCATTTCCTTCTCCAATGCATGAAAGTGAAGGTGAAAGTGAAGTCGCTCAGTCCTGTCCGACTCTTAGCGGCCCCATGGACTGCAGCCCACCAGGCTCCTCCACCCATGGGATTTACCAGGCAAGAGTACTGGAGTGGGATGCCACTGCCTTCTCCAAAATTCATGCTATATTTGGACTTATTTTTACTTGAAGTCAGGTTTTTTAAAGAATTAAATGTGAGGAAACTGATAGTAAAATGTAGGTTTTACTTTTCTGTATCCTAAGGGTGTGTGTGTGTGTGTGTGTGTGTGTTTATTTACATGTATATGCAGATGGGGTAGGAGAAAAAAGTAAAAGCAAGTTTATAATATTCTCTAACCAAATTTTGAAAATTGATTACTGAATATAAGAGAGAAATTTTTAGATAATTTTTACACTTAAAATACTAGAAAAGGCTATACTCAGTCACACTTTGTGGCTCAGATTATAGGTTAATTCCAAGGGAATCATCCAATTTAGAGAGCTCACTGATTCCAGGAGTTAAGTTTTTTTAAATGTGATCCCATAATTTATGCAGTTCCAAAATAAATATTTCAATCTATATAGTTATAGATTAATTATAGATTAATGCATTGTTTTGAAAGTGTGGAAATGCCATTTCTAGAGCATGAGCATTCCATTATTTTTGATACCAAGTAATATGACTGAATCATATTCTTTTAGGTATTCTACATTTAAATGTGAATCAAAATAACTAAGATATCAGTTCAGTTGAGTTGCTCAGCCATGGCTGACTCTTTACAACCCCATGAACCACAGCACACCAGGCCTCCCTGTCCATCCCCAAACCCATTACTCAAACCCATGTCCATTGAGTCGGTGATGCATCCAACCATCTCATGCTCTGTCCTCCCCTTCTCCTCCTGCCCTCAATCTTTCCCAGCATCAGTGTCTTTTCCAATGAGTCAGCTCTTTGCATGAGGTGGCCAAAGTATTGGACCAGCCTCAGCATCAGTCCTTTCAATGAACACCCAGGACTGATCTCCTTTAGGATGCACTGGTTGGATCTCCTTGCAGTCCAAGGGACTCTCAACAGTCTTCTCCAACACCACAGTTCAAAAGCATCAATTCTTCCGCACTTAGCTTTCTCTGTAGTCCAACTCTCACATCCATACATGACCGCTGGAAAAACCATAGCCTTGACTAGATGGACCTTTGTTGGCAAAGTAATGTCTCTGCTTTTCAATATTCTGTCCAGGTTGGTCATAACTTTCCTTCCAAGGAGTAAGCATCTTTTAATTTCATGGCTGCAATCACCATCTGCAGTGATTTTGGAGCCCAGAAAAATAAAGTCAGCCACTGTTTCCACTGTTTACCCATCTATTTGCCATTAAGTGATGGGACAAGATGCCATGATCTTAGTTGTCTGAATGTTGAGTTTTAAGCCAACTTCTTCACTCTCCTCTTTCACTTTCATCAAGAGGCTTTTGAGTTCTTATCCACTTTCTGCCATAAGGGTTGTGTCATCTGCAGATGTGAGGTTATTGATATTTCTCCCGACAATCTTGATTCCAGCTTGTGCTTCATCCAGCCCAGCATTTCTCATGATGTACTCTGCATATAAGTTAAATAAGTAAAGTGACAATATATAGCCTTGACGTACTCCTTTTCCTATTTGGAACCAGTCTGTTGTTCCATGTCCAGTTCTAACTGTTGCTTCCTGACCTGCATACACATTTCTCAGGAGGCAGGTCAGGTGGTCTGGTATTCCCATCTCTTTCAGAATTTTCCACAGTTTATTGTGATCCACACAGTCAAAGGCTTTGGCATAGTCAATAAAGCAGAAATAGATGTTTTTCTGGAACTCTCTTGCTTTTTCCATGATCCAGCGGATGTTGGCAATTTATCTCTGGTTCCTCTACCTTTTCTACAACCAGCTTGAACATCTGGAAGTTCACGGTTCACGTATTGCTGAAGCCTGGCTTGGAGAATTTTGAGCATTACTTTACTAGCGTGTGAGATGAGTGCAATTGTGCAGTAGTTTGAGCATTCTTTGGCATTGCCTTTCTTTGGGATTGAAATGAAAATTGACCTTTACCAATCCTGTGGCCAGCTAAATTTTCCATATTTGCTGGCATATTGAGTGCAGCACTTTCACAGCATCATCTTTCAGGATTTGAAATAGCTCCACTGGAATTTCATCACCTTCACTAGCTTTGTTCATAGTGATGCTTCTTAAGGCCCGCTTGACTTCACATTCCAGGATGTCTGGCTCTAGGTGAGTGATCACACCATCGTGATTATCTTAGTCATGAAGATCTTTTTTGTACAGTTCTTCTGTGTATTCTTGCCACCTTTTCTTAATATTTCTGCTTCTGTTAGGTCCATACCATTTCTGTCCTTTATCGAGCCCATCTTTGCATGAAATGTTCCCTTGGTACCTCTAATTTTCTTGAAAAGATCTCTAGTCTTTCCCATTCTATTGTTTTCCTTTATTTCTTTACATTGATCACTGAGGAAGGCTTTCTTATCTCTCTTTGCTATTCTTTGGAACACTGCATTCAAATGGGTATATCTTTCCTTTTCCCTTTTGCTTTTCACTTCCCTTCTTTTCACAGCTATTTTTGTTAAACTACTGTGTGGTAAACAAAAATTAATTAATGTACATGCTTTTTCTGAAAAATGTCTAAAGTGAGGGAGTAAAGTGTTATTTAATTCACTTTGGTTTTTTTCCTTCTATCATGAATGCATCAACTGGTATTTCTCCTATAATAGCAGATGAGCCCCTAAATACTATGAGGACAATAAGTGAAGCTATGTGATTCCAAACTTAGAACCAAGAGGACTTAGTTCAGAAGACTGGCTTTGAGACAGATTAAATTTTACTGAAGTGTTTTAGCAGTGTGTTGTTATTTTCAGGAACAACCATTAAAGATATTTTGTTAGTCTATGATAGTTTAAACTGTCATTCTTAAATGATTCATTTCTGCAGTTGTCTTGAATGGATCCATGATTATAGTTGGTAGTATGGACATTTGCCATTGGTTCAGGTTATTCTGCATGTGCACAGAAGTCCAGTGTGTGTGGGCTCTTTCTATTTAGGAGGCAAAACCTCCTCTCACAGAGGAGTCAAATATTTGAGTTTCTTACATGCCTCGACTCACTGGAAGTTCACACTCAAGCCCCTGCTCTGAAACTTTCATTTGAAGCCAGTGATGTGAAGAAGTGAGAGTCATGCAGCACCCATTCTAAGACAGATAGCCACAGGGCAGTTGCGTCTTCTTTTCTCTGTGTAAGAGTGGAGCAGTTCTAACCAGAGACAAGCGGCTTTGGTGTCATCAGTGGCATTGTTATATAGGCTATGGTGTCTGAATTCAACTGCAAGATCATTTCTGGGATATAATCAAACAGGAAATTGTGTCCTGCCAATTAGCCTCAAATCCCAGTTCTCTGGTCCCCAAGAGATTCCTGTGACCATCTACAGAATTCTTTTCCTACCTTTTTTAAAAACTGTGAACTACAGTTGACTTCTGTTCTTGAAATTAAAAAATCCTATCCAATATATTTGTGATTGATTAAGGGATGGAGAGAGGAAGTAAGAAGAGTGAAAGAGAGAAAGAGAATGAATGAGAGAGTGAGAATAAAGGTACATTATTAGAAAAAGTACTAAGCTGTCTCCTGCTTTTATTGTTGCCATGACACCATAAAATGTTAAAAATTGTATTGCAAACTGTGATTTTTTGGGGCAAGGCTACTCATAATTGTCAGTTACAGCCCTAGAGAATCCATAAACATTGTATAAGGGTTGAGGAGATAAATAATGCCTCTGAAACAGGTAATTGAGAAAATGGATAGTAATTTTATCCTTTATTCTAACTCTTATTTTTGCTTGTTGAGTAATGACAAACAAACTCTGCAAAATATACTTACTTATACGAAATTTAAGCAGACTTTAGTTTGAAAGCATTGGAAAAAAAACGATAAAGACATCTGGTTTAGAAAGCAACACACACGTGCACGGGCACATGGGAACTCTAGGGAGCCCATTATATTGATATTTATGTAAATAAAGTGATTAGCATTAAGCATTCCCTTGTGACTTTTAACTACTTAAGATTTCTCCCATCAGAACTCCTAATTTAAACTGTACAATATGAAGAATTCAGAGGACTCTACATCCAGTTAAAATAATATAAACTAGTATAGATTCACCAAGGGATTGTTAAAAATCCATGAAATCTGGGAAATGTTCCAGAGTCCAAACTGGAAAGTCTGAGTTTGAAACATTTACAAAAGTAGAATATTCTCAGCTAGCATGTAAATGGGACCTACGCAGATGATTTAGCCAAAGTGATGGATCCTGGCGCTTTTGGAATGAAATCCCGGAAAACCTTTATTCCTGGATTTTTTGTTACAAGCAAAAGACATTTTGAGGGAGGACAGTAATACAAATGCCTACATGAGTGAGGCATGTAACTAACTGGCAGAATCAGTGTACTTACTGTGAGTGTTTAAACTAATTTCTAGTCCCAGCAAATGGACTAGAAAAATTAATTTCAGTTTTCTCCGCTTTGAAGTGGGAATTTTAACAGTGTCAGTATAACTTGGGCTTCCCACGTGGCCGAGTAGTAAAGAAACTGTCTTTTGATACTGGAGATGTAGGATCAATCCTTGGATTGGGAAGATGCCCTGGAGAAGGAAATGGCAACCCACTCCAGTATTCTTGCCAGGGAAATCACATGGACAGAGAAGCCTGGCAGGCTACAGTCCATGGGGGTCACAAAAGATTCTGACATGATTTAGCAACTAAACAACAACACAATAAAGACATTCTGCCTTTGCGATCACCACAATCACTGAAATCCCAGACTCTCAGAAGGAAAGTAGGTGCTTACGAGTAATTGTTTGTATACAATCTAGAGAGGTTGGACAACAGCATTCACTGACTCAGACACAAAAGCAATCTATTACCCAGGGAACATTTCAAAAGCCAGCCAAGGGTTAGCCTTGGAAGCAGGTTTTTCTGATAAACAGCCCTTTCATGTTACCCTTGCCTGCACGTCCACTAATGTGCCAGTTGTTTAAAAAATACCCACCTATAACACTACACTCCTACAGATCTGTTGTATGCCATATATGTAAAAGACAATAAAGTTGTCTTCAAATTATTGTTATTTAAATGCTGTTGACCTGCACTTAACTAAAAGCCTTTTAAATTAATGTATTGAAGAGAACAATAAAATCAGATATGTCCTTCAGGGAAATGTATCACAGCCAAATGAAAGAACATAAAATGACTCTTGATCATACAACTCAACAGCTAAAAAGCAAACAATGTGATTAAAAAATGGGCAAAAGATCTGAATAGACATTTTCCCAAAGACACATAGATTGCCAACAGGTACATAAAAAGGTGCTCAACATCATAAATATTCAGGAAAGTGCATATCAAAACCAGAATGAGATATTCTCTCACAACTGTTAGAATGGCTATAGTCAAAACGATGAGAAATAACAAGTGCTAGCATGGATACTCAGAGAAGGCGATGGCACCCCACTCCAGTACCCTTGCCTGGAAAATCCCATGGGTGGAGGAGCCCGGTAGGCTGCAGTCTATGGGGTCATGAAGAGTCGGACATGACTGAGAGACTTCCCTTTCACTTTTCACTTTCACGCATTGGAGAAGGAAATAGCAACCCACTCCAGTGTTCTTGCCTGGAGAATTCCAGGGATGGGGGAGCCTGGTGGGCTGCCGTCTATGGGGTCGCACAGAGTCGGACACGACTGAAGCGACTTAGCAGCAGCAGCAGCAGTATGGATACTAGTGGGAATGTAAATTGGTGACACCACTATAGAAAACACTTGGAGGTTTCTCAAACATTTAAAAATAGAACTACCATATGATCCAGAAATTGCACTTCTGGACATTTCCAAAGAAAATGAAAATAGTAATTTGAAAAGATACATGCACTTCAATATTCATAGCAGCATCATTTACAATTGCCAAGATACGGGGACAACCTAAGTGTACATAGATGGATGAGTGGATAAATAAAATGTTAAATACATATATAATATATAAATTATTCAACCACCAAAAAAGGAAATCCTGCCATCTGTGACAACAGGGATGGGCCTTAAGTGTATTATGTTAAGTGAAAAAAGTCAGATGGAGAAAGGTGAATAACATATGATTGCACTTACATATGGAATATACATAAACAAACTCAGATACAGAAAACAGATCGGTGGTTGCCAGAGCTAAAGAGTGGCAAGGTAGATGAAATGGGTGAAGGTGGTTAAAAGATACAAACTTACAATCATAAACTAAGTCCTGGGGATTTAATAGACAGTAAAGGATTCCCAGGTGGAGCCGTGGTAATGCAGGAGACACAGGAGAGTGGGTCAAGAAGATCCCCCAGAGTAGGAAATGGCAAACCACCCCAGTATTCTTGCCTGGAGAAGCCTATGGACAGAGAAGTCTGACAGGCTACAGTCCATTGGGTCACAAAGAGTCGGACACGATTGAAAATGCATGCACACATACCGCAGTATACCTAAAAATAAAGCACTTTTAATTGAAAGTTGCTAAGACAATAGATCTGAAAAGTTCTCACTACAACAACAACAAAAACTATGTGTAGTGATGATAAATAGCTAGATTTATGATGGTGACCATTTTCCAATATATATATAGTGAATCATTACATTCTACACCTGAAACTAATACAGTTCAGTCACTCAGTCATGTCTGACTCTTTGCGACCCAAATGGACTGGAGCACACCAGGCTTCCCCATCCTTCACCAACACCAGGAGATTGCTCAAACTTATGTCCATTGAATTGCTGATGCCATCCAACCGTCTCATCCTCTGTCGTCCCCTTCTCCTCCCTCCTTCAATTTTTCCTAGCATCACAGTCTTTTCCAGAGTCGGTTCTTCACATCAAGTGGCCAAACTATTGGAGTTTCAACTTCAGCATCAGTCTTTCCAATGAATATTCAGGACTGATTTCCTTCAGGTTTGACTGGTTTGATCTCCTTGCAGTCCAGGGGACTCTCAAGAGTCTTCTCCAACACCACAGTTGAAAAGCATCAATTCTTCAGCACTCAGCTTTCTTTTTTTTTTTTTAATTTTATTTTATTTTTAAACTTTACATAATAGTATTAGTTTTGCCAAATATCAAAATGAATCCGCCACAGGTATACATGTGTTCCCCATCCTGAACCCTCCTCCCTCCTCCCTCCCCATACCATCCCTCTGGGTCGTCCCAGTGCACTAGCCCCAAGCATCCAGTATCGTGCATCGAACCTGGACTGGCATCTCGTTTCATACATGATATTTTACATGTTTCAATGCCATTCCCCCAAATCTTCCCACCCTCTCCTTCTCCCACAGAGTCCATAAGACTGTTCTATACATCAGTGTCTCTTTTGCTGTCCCGTACACAGGGTTATTGTTACCATCTTTCTAAATTCCATATATATGCGTTAGTATACTGTATTGGTGTTTTTCCTTCTGGCTTACTTCACTCTGTATAATAGGCTCCAGTTTCATCCACCTCATTAGAACTGATTCAAATCTATTCTTTTTAATGGCTGAGTAATACTCCATTGTGTATATGTACCACTGCTTTCTTATCCATTCATCTGCTGATGGGCATCTAGGTTGCTTCCATGTCCTGGCTATTATAAACAGTGCTGCGATGAACACTGGGGTACACGTGTCTCTTTCCATTCTGGTTTCCTCAGTGTGTATGCCCAGCAGTGGGATTGCTGGATCATAAGGCAGTTCTATTTCCAGTTTTTTAAGGAATCTCCACACTGTTCTCCATAGTGGCTATACTAGTTTGCATTCCCACCAACAGTGTAAGAGGGTTCCCTTTTCTCCACACCCTCTCCAGCATTTATTATTTGTAGACTTTTGGATCCCAGCCATTCTGACTGGTGTGAAATGGTACCTCATAGTGGTTTTGATTTGCATTTCTCTGATAATGAGTGATGTTGAGCATCTTTTCATGTGTTTGTTAGCCATCTGTATGTCTTCTTTGGAGAAATGTCTATTTAGTTCTTTGGCCCATTTTTTGATTGGGTCTTTTATTTTTCTGGAATTGAGCTGTAGGAGTCAGCTTTCTTTATAGTCCAACTCTCACATCCATACATGACTACTGGAAAAACCATAGCTTTGACTAGACAGACCTTTGTCGGCAAAGTAATGTCTCTGCTTTAAATATGCTGTCTAGGGTGGTCATAGCTTTTTTTCCAAGGAGCAAGCGTCTTTTAATTTCATGGCTGCAATCACCATCTGCAGTGATTTTGGAGCCCCCAAAATAAAGTCTCTCATTGTTTCCATTGTTTCCCCATCTATTTGCCATGAAGTGATCGGACCAGATTCGATGATCTTAGTCTTCCGAATGTTGAGTTTTATGCCAGCCTTTTCACTCTCCTCTTTCATTTTCATTAACAGGCTCTTTAATTCTTCTTCACTTTCTGCCATAAGGATGGTGTCATCTTCATATGTGAGGTTATTGATATTTCTCCCAGCAGTCTTGATTTCAGCTTGTGCTTCATCCAGACCGGGATTTTGCATGATATAATCTGCATGTGAGTTAAATAAGCATGGTGACAGTATACAGCCTTGATGTACTCCTTTCCTGATTTGGAACCAGTCTGTTGTTCCATGTCCAGTTCTAACAGTTGCTTCTTGACCTGCATATAGATTTGTCAGGAGGCAGGTCAGGTGGCCTGGTATTCCCACCTCTTGAAGAATTTTCCACAGTTTGTTGTGATCCACGCAGTCAAAGGCTCTGGCATAGTCAATAAAGGAGAAGATGATTTTCTGAAACTCTCTTGCTTTTTTGATGATTCAACAGATGTTGGAAATTTGATCTTTGGTTTCTCTGCTTTTCTAAATCCAACTTGAACATCTAGAAGTTCATGGTTCATGTATTTTGAAGACTGACTTGGAGAATTTTGAGCATTACTTTGCTAGCATGTGAGATGAGTGCAATTGTGTAGTAGTTTGAACATTCTTCAACATTGCCTTAATTTGGGATTGGAATGAAAACTGACCTTTTCTAGTCCTGGGGCCACTACTGAATTTTCCAAATCTGCTGGCATATTGAGTGCAGCACTTTCACAGCATAATCCTTTAGGATTTGAAATAGTTCCTCTGGAATTCTATCACCTCCACTAGTTTTGTTTGTAGTGATGTTTCCTAAGGCTCACTTGAGTTCACATTCCAGGATGTCTGATACTAGGTGGGTGATCACACCATCATGGTTATCTGGGTCATGAAGATCTTTTTGAATAGTTCTTCTGTGTATTCTTGCCACCTCTTCTTAATATCTTCTGCTTCTGTTAAGTCCATACCATTTCTGTCCTTTATTGAGCCATCTTTGCATGGATTATTCCCTTGATATCTCTAATTTTCTTGAAGAGATCTCTAGTCTTTCCCATTCTATTGTTTTCCTCTATTTCTTTGCAGTGATCACTGAGGAAGGCTTTCTTATCTCTCCTTGCTATTCTTTGGAACTCTGCATTCTAATGGGCATATCTTTCCCTTTCTCCCTTGCTTTTCTCCCTTTCCTCTCTTGTCTTCTCTTCTTTTCTTAGCTATTTGTAAGGCCTCCTCAGACAACCATTTTGCCTTTTTACATTTCTCTTTCTTGGGGATGGCTTGATCTCTGCCTCCTATACAATGTCACGAACCTCCATCCATAGTTCTTCAAGCACTCTGTCTATCAGATCTAATCCCTTGAATCTATTTCTCATTTCCACCATATAATTTGATATAGGTCATACCTGAATCAGAGAAGGCAATGGCACCCCACTCCAGTACTCTTGCCTGGAAAGTCCCATGGCTGGAGGAGCCTGGTGGGCCGCAGTCCTTCGGGTCGCGAAGAGTCGGACACGACTGAGCGACTTCACTTTCCCTTTTCACTTTCATGCATTGGAGAAGGAAATGGCAACCTACTCCAGTGTTCTTGCCTGGAGAGTCCCAGGGACGGTGGAGCCTGGTGGGCTGCCGTCTATGGGATCACACACAGTCAGACACAACTAAAGTGACTTAGCAATGGTAGCAGCATACCCGAATGGTCTAGTGGTTTTCCCCACTTTATTCAATTTAAGTCTGAATTTGGCAGTAAGGAGTTCATTATCTGAGCCAAAGTCAGCTACGAGTCTTTTTTTTTTTTTTTTTTTGCTGACTATATAGAGCTTCTCCATCTTTGGTTACAAAGAACATAATCAATCTGATTTCCGTATTTACCATCTGGTGATGTCCATGTGTCGAGTCTTCTCTTGTGTTGTTGGAAGAAGGTGTTTGCTATGACCAGTGTTTTCTGTTGGTAATACTGTGTTAGCCTTTACCCTGCTTCATTTTGTACTCCAAGGCCAAATTTTCTGGTTACTCCAGGTGTCATTTGACTTCCTACTTTTGCATTGCAGTCCCCTATAATGAAGAGATATCCTTTTTGGGTATTAGTTCTAGAAGGTCTTGTAGGTCTTTATAGAACGGCTCAACTTCAGCTTCTTCAGCATTACTGGTTGGGACATAGACTTGGATTACTGCAATATTGAATGGTTTGCCTTGGAAACTAACAGAGATCATTCTCTTGTTTTTGTGATTGTACCCAAGAAGTCCATTTCAGACTTTTGTTGAAGTTTTTTTTTTTCCTAAGGGATTTTTTCTAAGGGATTCTTGCACACAACAGTTGATATAATGGTCATCTGAGTTAAATTTGCCCATTCCAGTCCGTTTTAGTTCACGATTCCTAAAATGTTGATGTTCAATCTCCTGTTTGACCACTTCCAATTTGACTGGATTCTTGAACCTAATATTCCAGGTTCTTATGTAACATTGTTCTTTAGAGAATCGGACTTTACTTTCATCACCAGTCACATTCACAACTGGACAGTTTTTGCTTTGGCTTTGTCTCTTCATTCTTTGTGGAGTTATTTCTCCACTCTTCTCCAGTAGCCTATTGGGCACCTACCGACCTGGGAAGTTCATCTTTCAGTGTCATATCTTTTTGCCTTTTTACACTCTTCATGGGGTTCTCAAGGCAAGAATACTGAAGTGGTTTGCCATTCCCTTTTCCAGTAGACAACGTTTTTTCAGAACTCTCCACCATGACCCTTCCATCTTGGGTGGCCCTATGCAGCATGGCTCATTCATTGAGTTAGACAAGGCTGTGGTCCTCGTGATCAGATTGGTTTGTTTTCTGTGATTGTGGTTTTCATTCTGTCTGCCCTCTGAGGGATGATAAGAGGCTTATTGAAGCTTTCTGATGGGAGAGACTGACCAGGGGGAAACTAGGTCTTGTTCTGATGGTGGGGCCATGCATGGTAAATCTTTAATGCAATTTTCTTCTGATGGGTGGGGCTGTGTTCTCTCTCTGTTGTTGGACCTGAGACCAAACTATGGTGGAGGTAATGAAGAAAATGGCGACCTCCTTCAGAAGGTCCCACGCACGCACTGCTGCACTCAGTGACCCCGACCCTGCAGTAGGCCACCACTGACCCATGCCTTCGCCGGAGACTCCTGGACACTCACAGGCAAGTCTGAGTCAGTCTACTGTGGGGTCACTGCTCCTTTCTCCTGGATCTAATGTAATATAGACCCAGGAAAAACTAATACAATGTTATGTCATATATAATGTTATGTCAATATAATTCTATGTCAACTATATCCCAATTAAAAATGACTTGATTATTTATAATAAAGCCTATATTCATTAAGCCTTTACTTTGTGCCAGGCCCTGAACTAAGGCCTCGATACAATTTATTTTCTTTAATCCCTGCTGCTGCTACTGCTGCTAAGTCGCTTCAGTTGTGTCCGACTCTGTGCGACCCCATAGACAGAAACCCACCAGGCTCCCCTGTCCCTGGGATTCTCCAGGCAAGAACACTGGAGTGGGTTGCCATTTCCTTCTCCAATGCGTGAAAGTGAAAAGTGAAAGGGAAGTCGCTCAGTCATGTCCGACTCTTAGCGATCCCGTAGACTGCAGCCCACCAGGCTCCACCGTCCATGGGATTTTCCAGGCAAGAGTACTGGAGTGGGGTGCCATTGCTTTCTCCGCTTTAATCCCTATACAGTCCTATAATTCAGTTACTAAAATGCTCCCTATTTTATAACTTGGAAACTGAGGTTTAAAGAAATTAACTCATATGCCTATAGTTACTCAACTAGAAAGAGCAGAGTATGCAAAGGGCAGTTTGATTCCAGACTTTGAGCATACAACCTTTGGAAAACACTGCCTCATTTGTTTGAAATAATAACACAAACATATTTTTATAGTCCAATTCTTTATCTTCCCCATTTACATACTTTTTTCAATTTTTACTTGAGTCTAGGAATATGAACTATTCCACATGACAAGTTAGGATACTGAGAAAAATTATGTGCCATCAGTCACATTGTTTTCAAAGAAAGTATAAGTATTCACAACTTTATAAGCACCCTCATACCTATATTAAATACAGAAAAAATACTTCATGAATTCTAATTAAATTCAAAGAATAGAGACTTAAACTTGAATTGCCATCTTCCAATAGTTAGCCATTTACTCCAATGAGTATTTCTAACATAAGTAATTTTACTTTTAAGTGATATGTCTTAAATTCATTTGGCAAATGCAAAATCAAAACCCATAATTTTTAGGTTTGCTTACCACATTTTTCTAAAATACAATTTACCTCCTTTTAAAGTCTTCCTAATTTATAATTCCCAACATGATTTTGGAAATTGTGGCTGTGTCATGTTGTTTGAATTCAAAAAGTTATAATGCAGCAAAAAATGTCTGAAGTTGCTAAGCAGTGAATTAAAGTACTCTTCAGGAGGAGACAATAAGAAACTTAAAAGATCAGTTATGTCTACAGGGGGTAAACTGTCCTTGAAAGAAATAAAGGAAGCATAAAGAGGAATTTATAATATCTCTTGGGTTCAACAATATTAATTTGTCTTAACCATCTTTGAAGTCCTGACCACAGTGATACCTTCCTAGGTGCATTTTAATTAGCATGATACTGTCTCAATAAGCTGCCCAGAATTCAGAAGAGAACAAATCATTATCCCAAAAGCATTTGTCATAGAATATATTGCAACATGAAATGAATAAATTGGTTTCCATATGAGAGCAGAAAGTCTAGAATTGAAAAAAATTAGAAAATTATTTCCATCATGGTTCACAATACCCTCAATAATTTTTAATACATACCATATTTGGGGGAAAATGGATTTTATGAGAACAGGTGGGGCAAGTATTTTCCTATTAGTGTCTTAACTGTCAAGATTTTATATAAATATAAGGTTTTCAACATCGCAAGTGTCTTTCACCTCCAAAAGTCCCATCTTTTTCATCATTTTAAGTATTGAATCATCCTCACTTGTGAATAAGCCATCTGCTAGAAGCAATAATTTTAGGAACGATGTCCCAAAACAGCTTCCCATAGATAGCTGTTGGCAGCTCTGGCATTTGGGAGCATAATCCTTTTAAATTGAAATCTGCCCTCACAGGTACAGGTTTCCAGATCCTCAGAGTGTCATGAGTTCTATATATTTGTGAGGAAGGTCAAATTTACGAAAAAGGACATTTAAGCTGAAATTTAGCTGATTTTCTTTCTAGTTGTGTCATTATATTTCAAATTATAAATAATCAAGAATGTGCTGAGATTCTTAATGAAAACCCAACATTCATCTTTGGAAACTTTTAACATCCATGATTCATGAGAAAATGAATGAGCATATATTTCCTAAATCATGGATGAGTAATCTGTCTTCTTTATACTTACACTTTGTCTTTCAGCATGATCTTCACACCTCCTTTGTTGCAATACACATTTAAAATTCTTGATATGTCCTTAAACTGAGTGTCTTGGTCAAAGGAGCATTGTACAGAGCGGAACAAATATCGTAGACTGAAACACCTTAGTTTATTCAGAACATTTTCACTTAAAAATATTATTGAAGAAAACAATCCATCCAGAAGCAAAGATAATACTCAAGGAGGATATAATTCTCATCGATCTCTTAGTTTTTGGCTCTTAGATGAACTGCTTCCTTTAATGCTAACACAAATCATGTAAAAGAAAAATTTTGTGTTGCCATAAAATAAAATGAATTATAATGGCTGTAGAATTCTTCTACATATATTCACTTCATGCTTTGATGTCTTTGTAGCAAGAACAAGTTAAACTGATATGTAATATGAAAACTTACATAGAAAAAAGGTTTAGAAAGCCCAAATGTCATTACTGTAAATGTAATGGGAAAATTTTTATCTAATTCTGATTTTTCAAACTATGAATTGACAGTATATTTAAAGATGTTTTATCTATTCTTTATAGATTACAGAAATATGAAAACAATCTGCATCTAATAAATTTATTGTTTTCTATAACCAGAGACTTCCTGAATATTTATGTTCTTAGAATAGCATTAAAAACTTTTAACTTATGTATTACACACATCAATTTTTCTTTTCACGAATAATCTTTAGCTTAATAAACTATGTATATGTGCATGCTAAGCCACTTCAGTCGTGTCTGACTCTTTGCGAACCTGTGGATTGTAGTCCTCCAGGTCCCTGCTGGCTCCTCTGTCTGTGGGATTCTCCAGGCAAGAACACTGGGGTGGGCTCCCATGCCCTCCTCCAGGGGATCTTCCCAACCCGGGGACTGAACCTGTGTCTCTCACATGTCCTGCATTGGCAGATGGATTCTTTACCATTAACGCCACCTGGTCTATAACTATATATTTTTACAATCTTTGACTCTTTGCAACCCCAAGGACTATACAGTCCATGGAATTCTCCAGGCCAGAATACTGGAGTGGGTAGCCTTTCCCTTCTCCAGGGGATCTTCCCAACCCAGGGATCGAACCCAGGTCTCCCACATTGCAGGCAGATTCTTTACCAGTTGAGCCACAAGGGAAGCCCAAGAATACTGGAGTGAGTAGCCTATCCCTTCTCCAGGGGATCTTCCCAACCCAGGAGTCGAACCGGGGTTTCCTGCATTGCAGGTGGATTCTTTACCAACAGAGCTATCAGGGAAGCCCTTGGGTTTTTAATAACTACTCATAAATTATTTCAATTGAATACCTAGAAAATCTAGATAGATAATATAAAATATTTTATATCATATGGTAGAAGAAGTCATTTTCTTCTCCTAAGTAGTCCTGATTTTCCTATTACATTTGGGATATATTGGACATTTACCCTTTTGCATGTACTGAGAATATCTTCTAGCTTCCCTCCACATCCCCATTCATTCATGATCCTGGAAAATTAGTGATTTAGCTATTGATTTTAAGAGGAAAAACAGTATTGTGGGTTAGCCTTTGCTCTTTCTTTTGGATAATCTGTACTCAGTGTGAAGAACACAAGCAATCTTTGTTCTCCTATTTGTCAAGCTTCCAGCGAAAGACCCTTCATCTGCAAGGTGAAAAGCATGCTGCCTTGTATAAGTAATTTCAATTTACATATGAAGAATAAAAATAAACCGTGAATTCATAAAGCAGATATGTGGTGTTCCATTTACATTACTTCTGTAACTAATTTCTCAGTTAGTTTGGACCTCAGGGGGGAAAAAAAGCATTGCAAATCACCAAGATTTCCTTAAAGTAAAAATTTCTAAGAAGGCATGAATAAGATAATTCCTTGGTGGCTCAACTGGTAAAGAATCCGCCTGTAATGAGGGAGACCTGGGTTTGATCCCTGGGTTGGGAAGATCCCCTGGAGAAGGGGACAGCTATTCACTCCAGTATTCTGGCCTGGAGAATTCCATGGACTGTATAGTCCACAGGGTCTCAAAGAGTCGGACACAACTGAGTGAATTTGGGTCCATGGGTAGTATGATTAAGATTGGGATTAACTTTTCAGAAGGAAGTATAATTGACTAAATTTAGGCACAATTAATCAGTTACCTTAAAAAAAAAGTTCCTGTTGAAAATAAACATTATACCATTATCTTGATCATTTAGTTCACATTTCTTTGAGAATTAAAAAATGCCCTGTATATGCCTATTTATTGTTAGTAATCTTTGTTTTTGTTCAGTTGCCCAGTTGTGTCCCACTCTTTGTGACCCCATGGACTGCAGCACAGCAGGCCTCTCTGTCCCTCACCATTTCCTGAGGTTTGCGTAAGTTCATGTCCATTGCATCAGTGATGCTATCCAGCCATTTCATCCTCTGATGCTGTCTTCTCCTTTGGCCCTCAATCCTTCCCAGCATGAGGGACTTTTCCAATGAGTGAGCTGTTTGCATCAGATGACCAAAATACTGGAGCTTCAACTTCAGCATCAGTCCTTCCAATGAGTATTCAGGGTTGATTTCCCTTAAGATTGACTGGTTTGGTCTCCTTGCTGACCAAGGGACTCTCAGGAGTCTTCTCTAAGACCATAATTTGAAGGCATCAATTCTTCGGCACTCCACCTTCTTTACAGTTCAGCTTTCACAACCGTGCATGACTACTGGGAAGACCATAGCCTTGACTGTACAGCCCTTTGTTGGCAGAGTAAGGTCTCAGCTTTACAACACATTAAGTTTGTCATAGCTTTCTTGCCAAGAAGCAAATGTCTTATGATTTCATGGCTGCAGTCACCATCCACAGTGATCTTAGAGCCCAAGAAAAGGAAATCTGTCAGTACTTCCACCTTTTCCCTCTCTATTTGCCATGAAGTAATGGGGTCAGATGCCATGATCTTATTTTTTTTAATATTTAGTTCTAAGCTGGCTCTTTCACTCTCCTCCTTCACCTTTACCAAGAGGCTCTTTAGTTCCTCTCAGTTTCTGCCATTAGAGTGGTATCATCCTCATATCTGAGGTTGTTGATGTTTCTCCCACCTGTCTTGATTCCAGCTTGTAACTCATCAAGCCTGGCATTTCTCATGATGTATTCAGCATATATATTAAACAAACAAGGTGACAGCAAATTTTCGTTTGCTTTCTCAATCTTGAACCATTTAGTTGTTTCATATAGGATTCTAACTGTTGCTGCTTGACCAGCATACAGGTTTCTCAGGAGACAGGTAAAAAGGTCTGGTATTTCCATATCTTTAAGAGCTTTCCACAGTTTATTATGATCCACACAGTCAAAGGCTTTGGTGTAGTTGATGAAATAAGGGTAGGTGTTTTTTTCCCCTTAATTCTCTAGCTTTCTCTGTGACCCAGCGAATGTTGGCAATTTGATCTCTGGTTCCTCTTCCTTTTCTAAACAGCTTGGACATCTGGAAGTTCTTGGTTCACATAATGCTGAAGCCTAGCGTGCAAGATTTTAAACATGACCTTATTAGTATGGGAGATGAGTGCAACTGTCTGATGGATAGCACATTCTTTAGTACTACCCTTCTTGGGAATCGAGATTAATCTTTACTAGCACACTTATAATAGCGAATGTTGGAGAAAATTAGGAAACAGGTTTAAAACATTAGTAAGTAAAAAGAAGATAATTTGTTGAAGTTAAAAATGATTGGTTCTTACTTTGGGTCTAGCCATGTTACAAATTTTCATACATGTTACTTGATTTCATATTTTTAAAATTTAACAAGATATAACTATAAATATTATCTGAATCTTAAGAAAATGGATAATATTACTTGCAGAGACTCAAACCAATAAAGACATATCATTTTTAAGGCTACAGTTGAAAATAAAAAGGCAAAGTCAACATGAATTTCTGATTAAAGAAAATATCAGATATTCAATAAAAATTATAAAAAATAGTATGTTCTTATTTCTGAAAAACTTAAAACCACTCAATAAAATTAATAATAATTATTCATCTATATCTGAAGACTTTTAAGTCACTCAATGAAGTATATTTATAATAAATAACATTTAAGACCTTAATAATTCTCATGTGGTAGCTAGTCTCACAATATGGTCTTCTCACTGAATATACCTCTTTGTGTTCACATCATTGCGTGGTATTCTTCACTAGAATCTGGGCTGGCCCTGTGCTTATTTTTGATCAATAGATCACAGTGAAGCTGTTTATAATGAGAGTTGGGACTCTTGGAACGCTTGCTGTTGTCATGTAGCCTCACAGATCCCACCCACAATTTTCTGCTAAAAGCCCAGACCAGACAGGTCTCATAGTCTAAAGTAAACATAGTCACTTTGGCCGATAGCACAGGCTGAGATCAGAGCCAACAACAAATATTAGTTTTCAGTAATGTGAGTGGGTACATCTTGGAAATTCAGTTGAATTAAACCCTTAATGTCCCAGTTATCTGACAGCAGCTGCCTAAGAGAATGCAGTGCTCAGCTGAATTCAGTCAAGCCACCCAACCATGAGAGACAATGCTTTGCTTAATGTTATTTTTAGCTAGTAAGGTTTCAGATGATTTGTTATAGAGCAGAAATGACTGGAAGAGAAATCAGTACCTAGAGTGGGGTGATACAACTGAAAAAAAAAAAAAAAAAAAAAACAACCTTTATATGACTTTCGTTTTAGGATTGGGTAGCTAATGGAGGCCTGAAGGGCATGGAGAGGATTATTTTCAATGGAATAATAATTATGGAAGCTGCAAGGACTGCAAGAAATTTTGTTTTAGAATCCATAAGAACTGTTACTTCTGCCATACAAGAGAGGAATTTAGAAAAATGTTGCTTGGGATAAAATAGAAAATATATTAAATAAACTGGTATGTTTGGCTAAGAGTTCCACTCAGTTGCAAGTGCTAACTGGTTTTCTTTAGCTGCGTATGATGAGGTAGGGATATTTAGAAATAAGCTAAAAATTGTTCCATTTTCAAGTAAAATTTAGAGGAAGTAAAAAGAAGTCAGGAATTTCTCAGTTTAAAAAAAAATGCATCATATTCTCAGCCTCTCTCAATGGAAAAAGGCTCTCAGAGTAAAAAAAAAAAAAAAATGCCCCTGGGATAAAGACCATCTCAACAGCATGACTGTAGAAACCTTTGTTAAGACTTCAGAAAGGTTTAAGGACTATCTCATAGAACTTCTTAATATTTCAAATTACTTTTAAGAATTTTAAGAGCATTGCTCCAACACATCCTGACAAAGAAAGATCCTGAGTTAAAGCAATAGGTATTCACAGTGTTTGTCTAATGAGTGAATTCTATGATATTCATAGGAAAACCACAAGGGCTCTCAAGAGTGCAGTATTTGAGGACATACTGTTAGCTTGCACCAAAATAGGGAAAGTTCAAAATGAATTCAACCCTTCGGGTCCTGACCTATACATAGGTAGGAATCAGGCTAAGAAAGGCACAGAGCGGCAAATTTCTTGTAAAAAGGGAAGGTATTAAAAAGTAGAAGAGAAAGTGGAGTCAAGAGTCCAGAGAGTAGAATTAAGAGCCTAGATATAAATAACAACCATCTAGAAGATGTGGAGAGCAGCTTATAGGGAACAATACTGAGATCTAACCAATGAAATTGGTGGCATGCACTGGCTGGATTTGAGACTTGCTATGTATAGGTTATTGCAATGTGTTCTCATTCCTACCATTCTTGGATGAGAATGACTATTGCATTTATCCTGTTCCTACATCACCAATGTATGTTGAGAGTGTGTATTTTCATTGAGATGAATGCAGATTGAGAGAAATAACATTCCAGAAATAACATAGCAGAAACCATTTTTGTAAAGGCTGAATAGTTGTCGCTATACCCTGACCCTCGGAACCTATGAATATGTTATCTTATTACATGGCAAAAGGGACTTCACAGATGAGCATTAGTTTTAAAATGGAGAAATTATCCTGGATTATCATGGTGAGCCCAAGGGAATCACAAGGTTTCTTATAAAAGGGAGGCTGTAAGTCAGGAAAAAGACATCATGCCACTGATTTAAAGATAAGTAAGGAACCACAGGTCAAGGAATGCAGATGGTCTTTACAAGCTAGAAAGGCAAAAATAAATAAATAAATAAACCTCAAGAAGGGATATGCCCCTTCCAACACCTTGGCTGTAGACTTTTAATCATCATATCCAAGAGGAAAAAACATTTGTGTTGTTTTAAGCCATTAAATTTGTAGTGATTTGTTATAGAAACAGTAACCATCCTTATATTCCTGCCCTGCCCTAACCCATGGATTGCAGCCTGTTTCAGCTGCTTCTGCCTCCTGGGCTCAGTGGGGTGGCAGGAGTCGGCTTGGGCTCTAACTTGCTGCTCATGGTCAACATATCCTCAGACAAGGAGCTATAGTTACTACAGTCCTCACTACCTAAGTTTCCCTTCTCTCATAGATTGCATTTGGGAGCTGAAAAACGATCTTCCTCTATGTTATTCAGTTTTACAGTTCTTTACATTGAAACAGCTAGTCTAGTACTAATAACTCTGTCTTGGCCAAAAGCAAAAGGCATTTTTACTTCTAAATGAACATTAAGTCTATCTTTTAAACTTAAATTTCTCTAAGTATTGTAACTCAATTTAGGAAATAATTAAGGCATAATAAATCTTCCTATCCAGGAAAATATTATGTTTTTGTATATTTTTAGTAAAAATTGGAGTTACCACTTAATGGTCTTGATCTATCAGGCAGTCTGCTAAAAGCAAAATATGCAATCCATATAACAATGGTGTATTTTACAGATGAGGAATCAGAAGATAGCAGATATCTGAAATTTCTAAAAGCACTGGCTTTGAAACTATGAGGCTTCACATCCAGCCTCAACAAGTTATTGACTATCATCTTAGGCACATTATTTTTCATTTTTCTGTACTTCAGTTCCCTCATTTGTAAAAAGGACACGATATTATCCAACCCATAGAACTGCTGAGAAGATTAATTTAAACAATAAGTGCTTACAATACCATCTACTCAAGAAAGTATCAATAAATGTTACTTGCTGTTGTTTAGTCACTAAGTCATGTCTGACTCTGCCACCCAACATGGGCTGCCAGGCTCCTCTGTCCGTGGGATTTTTTCAGACAAGAATACTGGAGCGGATTGCTATTTCCTCCTCTAGGGGATCTCCCTGAGCCAAGGATCAAATACACGCCTTCTGTATCTCCTGCATTGCAGACGGATTCTTTACCCATTGAGCTATCATGGAAGCCCAAATGTCAGCGATTACAGGTACATTTCAGATTCAAATCCAAGTCTTATATGATACCAAAGTCTCATATTTAACCACTTGCTACTATATTTTGTCTTTTATAGACTTTGTTCCATGGATTGTTTCAATTTTTGTTGCCATTGTAAAAAGCATCTGACTTTTTATAATTCCATTTTATCCAAACTGGCTATTTCTGATATGTAGAAAACATATGTATGTTACAATTAGAAACCTTCCTAAAGTCTATTATTTCAAATAGCTTTCTTATTGAATTCCTTAAGTTTCCTGGGCAAGCAATTACATAATACACAAACAATAATAATCTTCTTCAAATTCTTATGTTTTATTTCTTTCTCCTAAGTATTGAAATGATTAAAACTTCAGAACACTGTTTAATAGATGTGATAATAAAGAGCATATTTCTTTAGCTCTTGACTTTAATCAAGATGAGTAATTTTTCACTGTTGAGTATGATCAGATTTTTATTTTGAAGTAGGTATTTTAATCACATCTTTATGTCTTGTTTAAAGTGTGTTTAACTTTTTCACATATAATCATAAACAATGTTTAAATTAACTTAGTCTACATATTTTGAGGGAATCAAATCACATGAATTTGATTATTTCAATTTGATTAAATAAAGCGAATAAAGTTTTTCAATATTATCTTAGTGAATTGTCTTATGTACTGTTTACATTGTCATCACCATTCAGTAAACACATAAAACACATTAATAACAATAATCATTAAACATTACACCCTTTTGATAGCCCAAGAATTCTTCTAAACATTTTGATCCTCGTTTTGTTTAATTTTTACAAGAGTCTTATGAATTGGGGACTATTCTAGTCTACATTTTATAGCTGAATAAATCAAAGTGTAAGTGGCTATAAATCTTGCCAGACTTTACTCACCTGGGAAATATACCATTTGGAATTTGAGCTAATCACATGATTCTAGAACTCGAGTGTTTTAATATTTCATTCTACTTAATTTTGATTGCCCAAGTAGCAGTGAGCTAAGCTAGCCTCAGGAAGGTTAAGTCTAAATCCTTTTGCAAAATGCTTCCCAGTTATATCTGTATCTCTAAGAAGGACTCTCACACATTTACTTCAATGACTCTGGTGTTGTCAGTTACTATGCAATGTTTACTCTGTTCTTTCTTCTTTCTCTCATTCTGTTACCAAAACCATTAGAAAAAAACAGATTTTGTTTAAACTCAACAGATTGAACCTATATGTGTACTTGTACTCTCTCTGTATGGGAGATGTCATAAAATTGGAAGCTAAAATGGAAAAGTGGTAACTGATTAAACAAATCAGAAGAAAGTCAAAATCTGATTAACTATAGTAAGTGGCAGTCAGGTGTGAAGTGTTTGTGTGAAGTCAGATGTGATGTATGTGTGTGTGTATGTGGTAGGGAAGGAGTGGAACTGGAGTTGAAAGCCAGAATTGATGCAGAAAATTCCAGAAAGGCTTCAAGGGTAAGGACTGTAACACTTTCTATGGTTTATGACTCTTGGAAAGTCTAGGAAACCTAAAAATTGAAATGCTTGTTTTTGGTTTAGACTTCCTTCTGTTGTGTTTGCAAATGGAAATTATTGTGTTTGGTTCACTACCCATTCTCCTCTACTCACTTCTTCTTATTGTCCGATGTGTACTCCTTGCACTGGTCTTTTCCCACTATTGTAATCAGACCTTATGTGCAGTATCTGAGTTCAGGAGTTAAGGTTACAAAGTGGCCTACCGACTTGCTTTGTCTCTATCATCCTGCTTCTTGCCTAAGCAAAACAAAACAAAATCCAAATAAGTATATTAGTTTACCTAGTTTACTAATGGGCTTTCCTGGTGGCTCAGACAGTAAAGAATCTGTCTGCAATGCAGGAAACCCAGGTTCGATCCCTGGGTCGCAAAGACCACCTGGAGAAGGGAATGGCTACCCACTTCAGTATTCTTGCCTGGAGAATCCATTTTTTTAAAGATTATATTCATGGGAAAGTCTCTTAGTAAAAATCTCACAGATTATTCTTTTGATTACTTTTTGTCTTCCAGGCATGTAAGTCCCTCTGAAATTCTTAAAAAGTGACCATAAGAAGGCCAAAGACTAAATTCAAGAATTCAAATACTGTCATCTGCTTTCCTTTCTTATTTGATGCCCAGCAATATAGAATTATCCATAGTATTCACATATAATTTTATTAATTTATTTTCTGAATCTACAGTTATGTCCCTTTTTTCATAATTAATTGTGTGTTTGGTTGTTCATCTTTTTGCAATATTGGTCTAGTAGAAATGCCTATTTTATTCCTTTTTCTTCAAAGAACAACAGATGGTGTTTTTTAATCATTTCTATTCAACTGCTTGATGTTTCATAATATATTATTGCTTTAATATTGACTAATGCATTAACTTGTTTTATTATTCCCCAATATTTAAAGATATATGATTAGCCCTTTTACTTGCCTTCTGTCTTTTTAGTAATGAATGCATTTGTTCTTAAGATTTACCTTTGATTACTGCTGTTCTTACTCTGCAACCACTGTTGAACCCATCCTCTTATTTTAAAGTCAAAGAAAACATTTTTTACCAACAATTTATTTTCAGTCACATCAGAAATATGACTAACATCTATCCTATTACTTTAGCAATTTTTGAAATATTTTCCTTCAACATGACTTATGCTTTGGTACAATATTGTAATCAGTCCATTCTATTTCTTAGCATTAGCAATACAATTTTCTAAAAATATCATTTATGATACAACACTGCCTTGGTACTTTTTAATATTTGGCTCTTTGTCCCAAATTTTTAGAAGGCTGTATAATCCAATCTATAAAACAAAAGTTTTGTACTTTACATGAGATCCAAATAACAAATGCAATTTTCTCACTCAATAAGTGTTATTAGAAATAGAATCTCCAACTACAGTAATAAAAGAGGACAGTGTACTAAATCAGTTAGAAACATTTAGAGTCAGAATGACCCAGGTAGACTTTGAGGTCCTTCTTACCTATCTGTTCCTTCCAGCATTTGGACCAGGCATTCTACCTGCTTGATAGACCAAGGATTTTCAACACAGAGTGTAGCTTTACACTCTGTACACACACAGAGTGTAGTGTGTGCTGAGTTGCTCAGTTGTGTCTGACTGTTTGTGACACCATGAACTGTAGTCCACCAGGCTCCTCTGTCCATGGGGATTCTCCAGGCAAGAATAACTCGAGTGGGTTGGGTGCCCTCTTCTAGGAGATCTTCCTAACCCAGAGATTGAACCCAGGTCTCCCGCATTGCAGGCAGAGTCTTTACTATCTAAGCCACCAAGGAAGCCCCTTAGAATATTTTAAACAATGAGGTATCATTTCACACCAGTCATAATGGCTGCGACCCAAAAGTCTACAAGCAATAATTGCTGGAGAGGGTGTGGAGAAAAGGTAACCCTCTTACACTGTTGGTGGGAATGCAAACTAGTACAGCCACTATGGAGAACAGTGTGGAGATTCCTTAAAAAACTGGAAATAGAACTGCCTTATGATCCAGCAATCCCACTGCTGGGCATACACACTGAGGAAACCAGAATGGAAAGAGACACGTGTACCCCAATGTTCATCACAGCACTGTTTATAATAGCCAGGACATGGAAGCAACCTAGATGTCCATCAGCAGATGAATGGATAAGAAAGCAGTGGTACATATACACAATGGAGTATTACTCAGCCATTAAAAAGAATACATTTGAATCAGTTCAAATGAGGTGGATGAAACTGGAGCCTATTATACAGAGTGAAGTAAGCCAGAAAGAAAAACACCAATATAGTACCCTAATGCATATATATGGAATTTAGAAAGATGGTAACAATAACCCTGTATACGAGACAGCAAAAGAGACACAGATGTATAACAGTCTTTTGGACTCTGTGGGAGAGGGAGAGGGTGGGATGATTTGGGAGAATGGCATTGAAACATGTATAATATCATATATGAAATGAATCGTCAGTCCAGGTTCAACGCATGATACTGGATGCTTGGGGCTGGTGCACTGGGATGACCCAGAGGGATGCTACAGGGAGGGAGGAGGGAGGGGTTTTCAGGATGGGGAACACGTGTATACCCGTGGCGGATTCATGTTGATGTATGGCAAAACCAATACAATATTGTAATTAACCTCCAATTAAAATAAATAAATTTACATTAAAAAATAAAAATAAAAAACTAAAAAAAAAATAAAATTAATTAATTAATTAAAAAAAAGAATATTTTAAATGATTCTAATGAGGAACTTTCAAACAGGATACGTTTCAAGCCCAACCTAAGAGTAATTAAATGAGAATTCATACTTAATTCCTTAGATATTCTACTGAACAACCAGAGTTAAGTATCATTGTTATATCCTTTAGTTTGTAGGCTTCAAACTAGTAACTATATTCTCTAGTACAAAATGTATTAACCAATATTCAAACAAAAACTTTGCATATACAAATAAGCATATATATATATGTATATATGTGTGTGTCTATGTATGGATGATAATAAAAGATTATTATGTATATATGTTTGTGTCTATGTATGGATAATAAATATATATAATATACTCATATATTATATAAATATATATATAATATATATTATATAAATATTATGTATATATGTGTGTGTCTATGTATGGATGATAATAAAAGATTATTATGGATGGTAATAAAGATGAAAAGAGTACTATGAGTTCAATATGATCCAAACAGTGAAGAAATGATATGAGGTAATTTTGATGAGAAAATAAGCCCTTAATAAAGCTGAATATCTCAATAAAACCAGAGTATTTCAATTAGTAATTAGCTACTGAGCAAACCTCTGGGAGTAATAATATATGACACTACAAAGTATCCCAAAATAGTACAAGAAAAAGTTATGCCTTCAAGAAGCTTGTAAGGGAGACTAAGATACAAATATAACATGGAGAAAATCATTGCAAAATTAAATTCTAACTAAAGATATTGTTTGGGTTTCTCTGATGGCTCAGTGGTAAAGAATCCACCTGCTATGCAGGAGAGGCAGGTTGGATCCCTGGGTGGGGAAGATCCCCTGGAGGAGGAAATGGCAACCCACTCCAGTTTCTCGCCTGAAAAATCCAACGGATAGAAGAGTCTGGCGGGCTACAGTCCACAGGGTCACAAAGAGTTGGTCAGGACTGAGTGCCCGAGCTCACACATACTCACTAAAGGATATTAAGTAAGTTTCAGAAATAATTCCATAAAGCTCGTAATCCAGATTCAACCTGACACAGCATCAAGCAGCTTATGGAGAAGAGGCAGCATTACTGGGCTTGAAGGATCATTAGGCTTTAAATAGATTTAAAAAAAAAGATGCATGTTCAAAACAGAAGGGACAGTAAGAGCTCTGTATATGCTGAGGAGCTGAAATCATCTCTGCTGATTTAGATTGTGTATGTTATGAAGTCCTGGGGATAGTGGAGAATAGTGATGTAAGTATGGAGACAAGATAAACTTACAAATCTATTATATCTAATATTTATCATGGTGATCTTTTTTTTATACCAGTGTATTTAACCATTCTGTCCCTTGAGTTACTCAGAAGATTGTATACAATGCCAATGACACCTATGGTATGCAATGGTAATTCATTAAATATATATTAATATATATGCATATTTACAGTTCAGTGGTAATTAAAAATAAAGCTTTAATACTTTTATAAACAATAATACATTATTGTTTCACATATATATTATAAACACAACAGTTAATATATTAGCAACATAATTACAGAAATTATAAATTAAATTAATGCAATTATACTACAGTCAAACTAAACTCCTTTCCATAAATTAAACATTACTTGAACCAAGGCTTTTTTTTTATTGCACTTGTATTTTTGTTTGCCTTGTTTTTGTTTTTTCTTACTATGTTTTCCCTGATATTATCATGGCTTAATAATTCTCATATATCATTTCAAGGGCAATGTGTTCTCTTGAAGGAAGCCTTTGCTGACTTGAATAACAACTAATGTTGTATGCTCTAAGTTGCTACCCTAGTCTTCCTCTGCTTCCTTTAGAGCAGTCAGCATGATGGGTTTGTACTTGTTTCTACTCCTGTGTTTGTCCATTCTCCACAGTTACTGTTTAGCTGCTCAGTCACATCAACTCTTTACAATCCTGTGGATTGCAGCATCCCAGGCTTTCCTGTCCATCACCAACTCTCACAGCTTGCTCAAACTCATGTCCATTGAGTCAGTGATGCCATCCTACCATCTTATCCTCTGTCATCTACTTCTCCTCTTGCCCTCTATCTTTCCCAGCATCAGGGTCTTTTCCAGTTAGTCAGCTCTTCGCATCAGGTAGCAAGCTTCAGCATCAGTCCTTCCAATGAATATTCAGGGTTGATTTCCTTTAGGATTGACTGGTTTGATCTTCTTGCAGTCCAAGGGACTCTCAAGAGTCTCTTCCAACACTGCAGTTAAGAAGCATCAATTCTTCAGTGCTCAGCCTTTTTTATGGTCCAGCTCTCACATTTATACATGACTACTAGAAAAACAGTAGCTTTGACTATATATATCTCTGTCGGCAAAGTGATGTCTGTGCTTTTTCATATGCTCTCTAGGTTTGTCATAGCTTTCCCTCCGAGGAACAAGCATCTTTTAATTTCATAGCTGCAGTAACCATCAACAGTGATTTTGGAGCCGAAAAAAACTAACATCTATCATTGTTTCCATTGTTCCCCCATCTATATGCCTTGAAGTGATGGGACCAGATGCAATGATCTTTGCTTTTTGAATATTAAGTTTCAAGCCAGCTTTTTCATTCCCCTCTTTCACCTTCATCAAGAGGCTCTTTAGTTCCTCTTCACTTTCTGCCATAAGGTGTCACCTGCATATCTGAGGTTATTGGTATTTCTCTTGGCAATCTTGAGTCCAGTTTGTGATTCATCCAGCCTGGCATTTCACATGATGTACTCTGCATCTACATTAAATAAACAGGGTGACAATATACAACCTTGATGCATTCCTTTCCCAATTTTGAACCAGTCTGTTGTTCCATGTTTGATTCTAACTTCTGTTCTTGACCTGCATACAGGTTTCTCAGGAAACAGGTAATGTGGTCTGGTATTCCCATCTCTCTAAGAATTTTCCACAATCTGTTGTGATTTACACAGTCAAAGGCTTTAGCATAGTCAATGAAGTAGAAGTTGATACTTTTCTGGAATTGTTTTGCTTTTTCGATGATACAGCAGATGTTGGCAATTTGATGTCTGGTTCCTCTGCCTCATCTAAATCCACCTGTACAATCTGGAAGTTATCAGTTCACATAATGTTGAAGTCTAGCTTGGAGGATTTTGAGCATGACCTTGCTAGCACATGAAATGAGTGCTATTGTGCAGTAGTCTGAACATTCTTTGGCATTGTCCTTTGGGATTGGAATGAAAACTGACTTTTTCCAGTGCAGCGGCCACTGCTGAGTTTTCCAAATTTACTGGCATATTGAGTGCAGCACTTTCATAGCATCATCTTTTAGGATTTGAAATAGCTCAACTGGAATTCCATCACCTCCACTAGCATTGTTCATATTGATGCTTCCTAAAGCCCACTTGATTTCACACACCAGGATGTCTGCTCTAGGTGAGTGATCACACCATCATGGTTTTCCAAGTCATTAATATCTTTTTTATATAGTTCTTCTGTGTATTCTTGCTACCTGTTCTTAATATCTTCTGCTTCTGTTAGGTCCATACCATTTCTGTCCTTTATTGTGCTATCTTTGCATGAAATATTCCCTTGGTATCTCTACTTTTTTTGAAAAGATCTCTAGTCTTTCCCATTCTATTGTTTTCCTCCATTTGCACTGTTCACTTAGGAAGGCTTTCTTATCTGTCCTTGCTATTCTTCGGAACTCCTCATGATGGGCATATCTTTCCTTTTCTCTTTTGCCTTTCAATTCTCTTTTTTCAGCGATTTGTAAGGCCTCCTCAGACAACCATTTTGCCTTTTTGCATTTCTGTTCCTTGAGGATGGTTTCAATCACTGCCTCCTGTACAATGTTACAGAGCTCCTCCATCCGTAGATCTTCAGGCATTCTATGAGATCTAATCCCTTGAATCTATTTATCATTTCCACTGTATAATCATAGAGAATTTGATTTATGTCATACCTGAATGGCCTAATGGTTTTCCCTACTTTCTTCAATTTAAGTCTGAATTTTGCAATAAGGAGTTCATGATCTAAGGCATTGTCAGTTCCCAGTCTTGCTTTTGCTGACCCTAGAGAGCTTCTCCATCTTCAGTTGCAAAGAATATAATCAATCTGATTTTGGTACTGACCATCTGATGATGTTCATGTGTACAGTCGTCTCTTGCATTGTTGGAAGAGGGTGTTTTCTATGACCAGTGTGTTCTGTTGGTAAACTCCATTCTCCACAGTAGAATGTAAATATTAGGAGTATTGCAACCAAGTTTGTCTTATACAGCAGTGAGCCTTTTGAGCCCAGCACAATTCTTGGCTCAGAGAGAAACCAATGTATTGGTTTTGCCATATATCAACATGAATCTGCCACGGGTGTACATGTGTTCCCCATCCTGCACCCCGCCTCCCACCTCCCTCTGCATACCATCCCTCTGGGTCATGCCAGTGCACCAGCCCTGAGCATCCTGTATCATGCATCGAACCTAGACTGGTGATTCGCTTTGCATATGATATTATACATGTTTCAATGCCATTCTCCCAAATCATGCCACCCTCGCCCTCTCCCACAAAGTCCAAAAGACTGTTCTATACATCTCTGTCTCTTTTGCTGTTGTAAAGTAATTAGCCTCCAATTAAAATAAATAAATTTATATTATTAAAATATTTTTAAAAATTAGTTAAGCAGATAAATGAAATCTACAATCATATATCCCTCTTGCCTTTCAGTGGTGCTTTCACCATATTATTTCATTTTTTTTGCCCTGAATTGTTTAACAATCTATATTAAGGATGACCTAAGGAAATGGCAACCCACTCCAGTATTCTTGCCTGGAAAATCCCATGGACAGAGGAGCTTGGTTGGCTACTGTCCATGGGGTCACAAAGAGTCAGACACAACTGAGCGACTTCACTATCACTACTAAGTAAATTATACATATTCCACATTATTCTATGACATTAAAGAAATACATAATCTTTCTTCTCATAATCTATGGCCTTATCTGTTAAGTTAAGCATCTTCCCTAGATCTATTTGAAGCTGTGGAGACAGACCCCAAAGGCCAGGCTGAACTGATAGCTAGCGAGTAAAGCTTCTTTCAATATGTAATAAAGCTCTCAGATCACTACTCTTGTAAGAATCCAATTTAAAGTTGAACATTATTGAATTAAAATCTTTAAACTATAATTGAAATATAAAAATCACAATTATTATTTTGACTGAATTCCTGTTTTCAATAAAAATATCTCCTTTTGAGACAAGAGAGGGATGGATGGCTGTAGCAAAGGAGAGTGATACATACAAATGTCAAATTTACAGGAATGTGGATCTGTAATATGATTTCCTGCTTTATAACAATGCTAATGTTTTATTGTTTCAGATTTTATTTTAAATGATCCTTAAAGTCTGTAAGTGTCACATTACGAACTTTATGCCTTGAGTGGTTGTTACAGCAGAAGTAGAAATAAATTTCTTAAGATATTCCAGAACCCCCTCCAGCTTTTACTGTATTATTGCTACTAATATACTGCATAGAATAGTTTTACCACTCAGCTGGGAGTATAAGGAAATTGAAAACAAAATGCATGCCTTATGTGCTAAGTGCACTGCAATAAACCATGTTTGAATCCTGACCACCCCAGTAAATCAGATGCTAATGAGCTTTCCTATTTATTAACATTGTAAAATTGCCTTAAACATTCCTCTCAATTTGAGGAATTAAAGACAAGTTTTGCTTCCTTTTACTATCATAGAAAAATCATATTGAAAAAACACTTTTTCAAATAGAAATATGAACATATCCAGAACAAGTAAACAGATTCTTTAATATCATATTGTCCCCAAATCCTTCAGCAAATGCAATAATATTAATGGTTTTGAAACCTTTAAAGCTAGTTTGCAAGGATGTAATAGACAGTTGTTGACATTGATACTGAAGCACAAGACATTTGTTTTGTTCTATTTTTTGCCAGTCGGTTGCTGCTTTTTATGAAAGTTTACTTAGCCTTAGGCACAGAAAAGCAGGGATCAATAGCATGGATTTTAGCTACAGCCCCAGATATATAGCTAACAATAATTTTGTTGATTAGAAGTGAATAGACTGAATAGAGATTTTCCAAAAATAAGTGATGGTAAAAATAATTCAAAACAAATATTCCAATATCTGCATGTGTGCTCAGTCACTAAGTCGTGTCCAACTCTTTGTGACCCCTAGATTGGAAGCCTACCAGGCTCTTCTGTCCATAGGATTTCCCAGGCAAGAACACTTGAGTGGGTTGCCATTTCCTTCTCCATGGGATCTCCCCAACTCAGGGATCAAACCCATATCTCCTGCATTGGCAGGCAAATTCTTTACCACTGAGCCACAAGGGAAGCCCATTCCCATGTCTAATGACCTGCAATTGCAGAGATAGTATTAATTGCATTTTTAAAATAATAACTAAGGTTTTAATATCTAAACATCTAAGTTCGGAAGTGTCTAAGATTACATATGCATGTTTTCATTAAATTGAGAGGCTATTATTTTTAAAATATAGCTATTATTGTGCTTCAAAAGAGATAAAATTTTAATAAAATTAAAACTTTATTGTGATGTCAACTTTGGTGGGAAATTCAGAGATCTATTTTATGAGTTTTAGACATTTACTTTTTATACTTTTTCTCCTTTGCACAATCTGACTAAAGCTTTCCATCACTTCAATTCTTGGCATTTCTTACTGTTTCTCAATTGTTTCTTAAATCTCTTAATTATTTCCATACTTTGGTTTCTGACTTTTCCCTTCCAAACCAATGTCTTCTTCATGATTTACTTATCCCATAATACTCTTAATACCAAGGTTTGATATATGTACCAAACTCTACATACCAAACTCTTCCCTCTACTTGCACTGTTCTTTTGCCTCTATTTAAGATTCTTTGATTTTCTTTCTTTTTTTTGCTACGTCAACTCTGAGTGATTCCCAGTCATCTTCCTTATTGGTAGCTCAGCCATATACTCCTGAATCCAACTGTTAATTTGACATCACCACTTGGACATATCTAAAATGTATGTAGGTAACATTACAACCTTAAATAGCTAAAGCTGTTACTCATTCCCATTTCCTTAAATCTGCTCTAGACTTCCTTTTAGCACAACCATTTTTATTTAGGACACAATTCTTGGACTCACCATTGATTTCTCTGTTTCCTTACACCTCACATCCAACACAGCAGTATAGATTCTTAGATTTACCTCCGAAAATAGCAGAATTTATTTATTTTTTCTGCAGCTGTGCCACAGGACATGGTATCTTAGTTCTCCAACCAGGGAATGAACCCGGGCAGGGAAAGTGCGGTGTCCTAACCACTGGACTGTCAGGGAATTCCCAAAAGAATAGCCAAATTTAACTTAAATTTCTATTGCTATAATCAAAGACCTGGAATACTACAGGCTACTGAGACTACTTTTGACTAATTTCCCCCCATTGTTAACTTCACAACAGAACACAACACAACTTCTTCACACAATAAGAGAAATAATTCCTCTAATCAAACATGAGGTCATAATAATTCTCTGCTTAAAAGAGCCTTCAAATGGGTTTATATTTCCACTAGAAAAAAAAAATCAGACTTCTTATCATGGCCTTCAGGGATTTCAAGTTAGATTTAACCCTAACTTAAATGTCCAAGCTTATGTTCTTTCCTCTGTTGTATCCAGCCACACATCCACTCTATCCAGCTCTTTATTTGTGTCCTTTAACACATAAAATGTGTGTTTGATCTCAAGATCTTTTGACTTATTGTTTCATCTACATGGAATGTTCTTTCCCTGGAACATATATGCCTGGATCCTTATCATCATATAAGTATCAAATCAAATGAAGTTGTCTCTATGCCAAGCATACACTTAGCAGAATGATATATATGGAAATATTTAAGGGTTCTGCCAACATTTCCTGGACTCAAATCTTAATCCTGTTATTTACTTGTGTAAAGGCACATGCAAATTAAAAATAAGAGGCTTAATTCTTCCTATTAAATACAAGGAAAGCAATGTCTCCCTTCCTTTGAGCATTACATTTAGAGAACTTGCAACTCTAAGTTCTTTCTCTGTCTTTTGAAAGTGTATGCAAAATGTTTAAAAAACTAAATAAGACCTTTGTCAGATTTATAACCTTATAACTAGGGTATGTCTTTCTCAAGGACCTGGGAGCCATCTCTTTGGTATGTAATTATCACAGAAGATGTATCTCTATTTCCCATTTTCCTTAAAAGCTTAGGACTCTAACTTTGGCAGGTGCCACACTCCAAATTGCAAAACTACCTCCTGTCATAAAGAGAAGTTTATTTTTCCTTTGGATAAGGCCAATTCATTGACAGAGAAGGTCACCCTAATTATCAGGTTAACTTAGGATGAAGTATGTATGATAAATGGTGCTTTCAAGTCTCCTTGCTCAAGGGCTAGTTATTGTTTATCTTGAAGACATATCTATAATGGGTTGTATCTGCTTGGCTACAGATGTGGTGAGATTTCTTTTTGCCTTTGCAATCTCTTAGCAGATTGCCTACAATGAGCATCACATTCTGGTTTTATGCTCATTGAATAAACTGTTTTCTTTCTCTTCCACTTTTGGAGAAAATGGAGAGGTTTCCTGGGTTAGCAGGAAATTTTATTTTAATTATTTTCTCAATACTTACTAGCTGTGAAACAAGTTACTTATTTAAAATATTTCTTCCTCATTTTCCTCATATGAACAACCAGGTGTAATAAAACCCCTTAAGTTCCTATAAGGAAACAAATTAATTAAGCCATGGAAAGAAGGGTATCTATTACAATAAAAGTGTTCAATAATTATTAGGCATTGTTGTTATTCTAACAGCATAATACAATCCCTAGTAATATAAGAAATTATCTTTATGCATTTTAATGTTCACCAGTTTATTATATGTCTCCTTCAAAAAAGCTCTGCCAGTTTCTCCTTGAATGTATTTCAATTGCTTATTCATAAACAATAGTAAATATTTATTTACTGATGTAATAAGTAAATTTGAAGAAACAAATTTAAAGATGACAAACACTATTAAAAGGGAGGCATTTCTTCTACTTTTATTCACAGCCTGTTAGTAAGTCAGAGCCCATAAAGTTGTTTTAAATATTTTATAAATGTTTATAAAAATACTATATATAAATGTATGAAACTTAAAAAAGTATGCCTTGCTGGCTATTTATTTTTAGGAAAAGAACCTTACAGTTTTAATAGCTTATTAAAACTATATCTCTGAATCATCAATAATAGAATAATATATTCAGTGTAATTGATTTTAACAGAAAAAAATTATAGCATACTTCAAACAACAATAACTTTTTAAAAGTTTCAATGCCTAAGGGATCCTTCATTTGTTTGGAAGATTCATTTATAAAACAAAATATGTTATTTCAAAAAAGAACACATAAATTGGACATTAGATGTTTTATTTGCTTGCTTCCTCAATTATAGAAATATACATATATGGACATCTTAAATGTGCATGTATGTACACCTGTATAGATGCATATTGGTAAGCACCTTGAGTTTTAAACAAAAGAAATTTGGGTTTGCGTGTTCAAAGTAGATAAAAGTTAAAATTCTACTCACATTGCTGTGATATAGTCTTTACAGTTTAATGAAAATGCAAATGAGCTAACAGTTTAAATGAATAATACATGTCTTTATATGCTGTATGAACTAAAAAAATATCCCTCAGATAAATGAGTTATAAATTTAAGCTTAATTTCAGCATTTGGTTGTACAATATACACTTTATGGGTTATAAAAACTGGCTATTGTCTCATACCAGTTAAAGGCACTCCTTTATAAACAAAATATTAACATAAAATAATTGTTAGTACCTATTTCAGAAAGCCTTACATATTCATTGTATTATTGACTTTAGAGAATTTTGCAACAGTTATCACTACTCAAGTACACCAGACTCCTATTTCTCATCAAATATGTATTTTCTCCTTTGTCAAATTCACAGGTCATTTTCAATTTTTGAACTTTGAACTTGTACTTTTACTCTGGAGGAAAACATGAGATAATCACTAAGTGGATAAATAATTTTTAAAAGCATAATTTTGAAAAACTGTTTAACTTAAACATTTGTTGTTATGGTTCAGTCACTAAATTTGTTTTTTAAACATTACAACTAGCCTTTGATTTCACACAAGCCTTTGAGGTTTTATGCTATTATTATACAATTGGCAGAGAGATGTAGGAACTTTAATTTCTTACTTCCATTTCCTTTACAGTAGCTGCTTTAATTAACAGAAGTCAATGTCCACTTTCCTTTGCATTGGAGGCTTGTAATAAATCTCCTCAAACATTCCTTGCTCAGTATAACTTCTAGACATGCTATAAGATGACTTCCCCTGAAAGCAGGAATGAAAATACATTATACAGGGGTACCTATGGCCAACAGTAGTTGTTACTATTTGTAATCTTATGTCCAGATGATTGTGTGCTAAACATATTTCATGTTACCTACATAGCCATGCCTGCTTGAAGGGGAAGAATGAAACCCATGTACTTTGACAAACGGGGTGGCCTTGGTGATCATTTTTCTTTTTCATGGCTCTACCTACTCACCCTACCACAGCTAATGGAGCTTCTCTGGTTGATCAGATGGTAAAGTAGTATCTGTCTGAAATGCAGGAGACTGGGTACAATCCCAGAGTCAGGAAGATCTCCTGAAGAAGGGAGTGGCTACCCACTCCACTACTCTTGCCTGGAGAATTCCATGGACAGAGGAGCCTGGTAGGCTACAGTCCATGGGGTCACAAAGAGTCAGATGCAACTGAGCAACTAACACTTAATACTTGATCTCTTCCAAAAAGCTTGGTTTTAAAAAAATGAGCTAGACTTAAGAGATTTTCTCTCAATAATATGAACCAAAATAGCTGATTACCAATAGGTGTCAAAGATGAAAGAGTAACTTCTTGAAAGTAGATTAATGGTCATGGTACAGTGAAGGCATGAGAGAAGAGAAATAATGAATAAAAAGATGAAGAAAATAGATCAGGAAGAAGAGTTCATGCAAACTATGAGTCATGTCTGGAGTTATGTCTGTCAGAGAGCACTCAAGTTGAGGCTGTTATGATTGATTCCTTAGTATAGCTGAGTCCAGCATTAATGTCCAAGCTAAGCTTCATGAGCATTGACTTCATATAGTCTCTTCTTTGTGGATTTATATTATGTCCCATTTATATCCTCATAATAAATAACACTGGGCTAAAACTAGCTTCATTAGTCCTTTCTTCCCTGGAATAAAAAATATCTAGGGAAGATACATGTTTAACGTGACATTTCAGCTCAAAGTAAAATTCATCTTTTCAAGCAAATGTAGGACTTTCAAAACTGTTCATTTGAAATTTTTCATTGCCATGTTATATAACCCCAGGTGGTGCTTCATTATGTCTTTGAATCACAGAATTTTAGGTCTGAAAGCTACACTAGATATCATCTATTTTATGTTATCATTTTAAAGGACCAAAATTTAGAATCCCAAGTACATTTTGTTATTTGCCCAAGGTTATACTCTAAATCAACTTAGCAGAGACTAGAAATGAAATATTCTAACACCTAATGTGGAGGTAGGAGAGAAGGAGAGATAGAAAAAGAGAGGAGAGACAGACACAGAGAAAGGAGGAGACAGTGAGAGAGACCAAAATTTGTGATACTATAAAAAAATCACTTGGAAAATTTATTTTAGTGTCTACCCAGAAGTATATTTCAATTTTGGTATTTCTTTGTTTCCACCAGCACCTATTTAGAGAGAATATCTTTCTATTCTGACATATGAAACAACCAGGACTTTGACATAGGATGTCAATATCATCATGGCAGAAGGAAAAGCAGACTTGTCAAAAGAAAAAGAAAAGTGAAAAGAATAGTGATTGTCTTGAATAAACTTAGAGAAAAGCAAGTGTTGAGCACTAGACATTAGTAAGATTAATATTAGAGTCTTTGTGAACCTTTTAAGAAGCATAGGTACATATCACATATTTCTACACTGAATCATTCATATTATTGTGTGTGTATGTATATATATATAAATATATACACACATATATAGTATATATATACTTCCTTGGTGGCTCAGATGGTAAAGCGTTTGCCTACAATGCCGGAGACCTGGGTTTGATCCCTGGGTCAGGAAGACCCCCTGGAGAAGGAAATGGCAACCCACTCTAGTATTCTTGCCTGGTGAATCCCATGGATGGAAGAGTCTGGTGGGCTACAGTCCATGGGGTCGCAAAGAGTTGGGCATGACTGAGTGACTTCACTTTCACTTTCAATGAATATTAATCAGTTTGAAGCATTTTATTGTCTCTGCTGCTGCTGCTAAGTCGCTTCAGTTGTGTCCAACTCTGTGTGACCCCATAGACAGCAGCCCACCAGACTCCCCCGTCACTGGGATTCTCCAGGCAAGAACACTGGAGTGGGTTGCCATTTCCTTCTCCAATGCATGAACGTGAAAAGTGAAAGTGAAGTCGCTCAGTTGTGTCCGACTCCTACAGACCCCATGGACTGCAGCCTACCAGGCTCCCCCGTCCCTAGTATTCTCCAACTCAAAGTAAAAGCTTGATATATATATATATATATGATTTCTAAATAATGCAGAATAGTAATAACAGATGCTAGGTAGATAAAATATGATATAACTGCCCTTTATTGATTGTGATACAATGATACAATAAGTTTCCTTTCTCTAACTAGTTTGTTTTCTCTGTATACTTTCTCTGTTTAACTTTTCAAATAGAATGATTTTTTTTTCCACTAAAGAGCTTTTGTTTTTAAACAAACATATAATATTTCATTTCTGATCATATGGGCCTATTGTTATATATACATTGGATTGTTAGCTTAAAAGTTTACTCAAGGTAGTTTAAGGATAAAAGCTAAATTTATTGTCCTAATAGACATATCATATGGAATCAAAGGCAAGAAATACAACTAGATATCATAAAACTGTAATCAAAATTAAATATCAGAAACCCAGAATATTTAGTTCCATATAAGTTAGCACTTGGCCTATCCCTCCATTGATAAATTTAACACTGATATACAATCCAGACAGATGAATATAAAAATATGAACTAACAATGGAACTTCAAAATATATGAAGCAAAAAACTGAAATAATTGAATGGGGAAATGAATAATTCTGCAATAGTTGGAGACTTCAATATCCCACTTTCAGAAATGGAGTTAACAACTAGACAGAAAATCAATTACAAAATAAAAGATTTGAACATATATAAAACTTTCCACTTCAAAAAAATAGGATACCTTTCCTCAAGTGCACATGGGATATTCTTCTGCACAGATATGTTAGACCACAAAATAAGTCCAAATAAAATTTTAAAAAATGAAACTGAAATTATCCAACATATCTTCTCCAAGTACAGTGCAATGAAATTAGAAACTAATAACAGAAGGAAAACTGGAAGGTCACAAATATGTAAATTAGATAACAACCACAAGGTCAAGAAGAAATCATAAAGGAATTGAGAAAATACTTTGATATGAACTAAATTAAAAAAAAATATATATATATATATCAGATCAGATCAGTCACTCAGTCTTGTCTGACTCTTTGCAATCCCATGAATCGCAGCATGCCAGGCCTCCCTGTCCATCACCAACTCCCCGAGTTCACGCAGACTCACATCCATCTAGTCAGTGATGCCATCCAGCCATCTCATCCTCTGTCGTCCCCTTCTCCTCCCGCCCCCAATCTCTCCCAGCATCAGAGTCTTTTCCAATGAGTCAACTCTTCGCATGAGGTGGCCAAAGTACTGGAGTTTCAGCTTTAGCATCAGTCCTTCCAAAGAAATCCCAGGGCCGATCTCTTCACAATGGACTGGTTGGATGTCCTTGCAGTCCAAGGGACTCTCAAGAGTCTTCTCCAACACTACAGTTCCGATGCATCAATTCTTCAGCGCTCAGCCTTCTTCACAATCCAACTCTCACACCCATACATGACCACAGGAAAAACCATAGCCTTGACTAGACAGACCTTTGTTGACAAAGTAATGTCTCTGCTTTTGAATATGCTATCTAGGTTGGTCATGACTTTCCTTCCAAGGAGTAAGCGTCTTTTAATTTCATGGCTGCAGTCACCATCTGCAGTGATTTTGAAGCCCCCAAAAATAAAGTCTGACAATGTTTCCACTGTTTCCCCATCTATTTCCCATGAAGTGATGGGACTGGATGCCATGATCTTCATTTTCTGAATGTTGAGCTTTAAGCCAACTTTTTCACTCTCCACTTTCACTTTCATCAAGAGGCTTTTGAGTACCTCTTCACTTTCTGCCATAAGGGTGGTGTCCTCTGCATATCTGAGGTTATTGATACATACAACACTTCAAAATTTACAGGATGAAGCAAAATGACTGCTTAGAAGCAAATTTATAGCTCAAAATGCTTACCCTAAAAAATCAAAAGATCTCAAGTCTATAACCTAACAATGAAAGAAAAAAGAACAAAATAAATACAAAACTAGCAGAAGGAAATAATAAAGGTTAAAGTGTAGATAAACAAAATAACAGAAAAAGAGAAAACCAATGAATCTAAAAGTAATACATATGAGTGTCACATATAAGTAGAACATGATGGTATGCAATGAAATCTGAATTCAGTGATACATACTATAATAAATGATGCATTGGAGGAAGGGTATTTTTAAATTGAAGGCAAATTCTATAACAACTTCAGAGAAGAGATTGCTATGTTTTATGTAGGTCAAGAGAAGATTAAAGGAAATTTACATCAGTAATGCCAGGAGGAAATTTAAAAAGTTGACTAGTGGCATTCATAGGAGAAACAAGGAAGACAGAAGTGTAAACAAAGAAAGGTCACCCTGAAAGTGCAAACAAACAAAAAAAGAGATTAGGTTATAGATCTTAGTCTGCTGCTGCTGCTGCTTCTAAGTCGCTTCAGTCATGTCCGACTCTCTGCGATCCCATAGACAGCAGCCCACCAGGCTCCCCCATCCCTGGGATTCTCAGGCAAGAACACTGGAGTGGATTGCCATTTCCTTCTCCAATGCATGAAAGTGAAAAGTGAAAGTGAAGTCACTCAGTCGTGTCCGACTCTTCCTGATCCCATGGACTGCAGCCTACCAGGCTGCTCCATCCATGGGATTTTCCAGGCAAGAGTACTGGACTGGGGTGCCATTGCCTTCTCCGAGATCTTAGTCTGAAATGAAGTAAAAGTCGCTCAGTCATGTCCGACTCTGCGCAAACCCCATAGACTGTAGCCCACCAGACTCCTCTATCCATGGAATTCTCCAGGTAAGTATACTGGAGTGGGTAGCCTATCCCTTCTCCAGTGGATCTTTCTGACCCAGGAATTGAACCCGGGTCTCCTGCATTGTAAGCAGATTCTTTACCAGCTAAGTAACCAGGAAAGCCCCAGCTCTTAGTCTATCCATTAATTATTCTGTGACTAACTTTCACTATATATAAAAATTATTGGTCATCAGAAGAGCCAATACAAATACAGAAGATAATGAAAATTTCAAATGCTGATATATTGAAATTTTTCATTTAAAATGTTTCATATCTATTAAATGTCATTTTCCACTGGTTATGTCAATTTCAGAAACTTACTGTTACTTATTGTTTTGAATGTGTGTGAGACTAAATATCTAGCTCTTTATTCCCATAGAAGTGCTAAGGAAGGTTTTCCTAGAATGTATCTAGGAGGGAGGAAGAGTGCACACTAGAGAAGATTTTAGCAGAATAAATTTAATAAACTGTGCCTTTCTATTTATTACATTATTGTCAGAAAAAACATTTATATTTCAGGGGAAAGCCAAAGTACCGCAAGGCTGGGCAACAATAGGAAATGATGTCAAGGCTCAAATTGATGATAGCATTCATAAATTAAGGACTGGGCCAGGAAAAGTTTTGATGATCCAATATGTAAATCTACTTGTGAAGTCAACTTATCTAGCTTCTTGGTCTATTTGTATTTTTTATTTATGCTTTTAATTTTGGCTTAGACAGCAGCTCTAAGTTTACTAAAAGAAGTAAACATAAGATTCTCTCTGGGTTTGCCTTAGGGAATCAAGCTGATTTCATACATCTTTTCCTTGAAATGGATTAGACCTTTTGAAGATAAATATAACTGTGTAATGGAAAAGAGATTTTTGAAGACCTAATGTGAATACTCTTATCTTCAAAACAGTTATCTTTCCTTCTGAGGTAAAAATGACTTAGGCTTGAAGTTCAGTCAAAAAAAAATTTTCTGTATGTGCTACATAGATGAAATTGTAACATTTGTTAAGGATTATATGGAAATCATGGAGAGCAATAACGAGAAAGGAATAAGAGAACAATAACTACTATTTAGGCTTAAAAAATAAACTGTAGAGCTTATTTTTCCCATTCCTGAATACATACACAGTTCTTAACTGCATTTCTAAACTACTAATTTTTGTAGCCCGATCAGTCAGCGACTGTAAACTTTTTTCATGGCAAAAATCTAGAACAACCAAAATCATCTTGAAAATGAAAAATAATGTGGAGGATTTACATGTCCTGATCTTACTCTAAAGTCAGAAATCAAACACTGAGGTACTGACGAAAGGAAGGACTAAAAAAAAAAAATCAGTGACACATAATAGATAATTCATTAATAGGGCATATATTATCAGATGATATTTTGATCAAGGTGTCAATTCAACTGGAGAATAAAATTATTTTTAAAACAAATGGTGTTTGAAACACTGGATATATATTGGAAAAAAGAAACTCATTCCTTCATACCGTCCCCCTAAAAATAACATTTGATATGGATATCATAGACCAAACAGAATATCCAGAATCTCACAGCTTCTGAAAGAAAACTCTGTGAAAACTCCAATGTAGTACCAAAACAGCACAAAGGAAAAATTAAAAAATAATAAACTATACCTTGTCAAATTTGAAAATATCTGCTCATTAAAAAAAATCATTTAGGAAACCATAACCAAACTGCTGACTTGATATAGTATTTGCAGCATACAGGAATTAGAAGTTCACATTTAGCCTTATTAAGGTAGAGTCTTCTGAGACATACCAAGAGAAATGTCATGTGGACAACTGGATATCAAATCCGGAGGTCAGGAGATTCAACCTGAAGATACACATTTCAGTCATCATCATGTAGTTGAAATCCCAGGAGAAAACAGAATTGCGGAGAGGATAGCAGGAACTGAGTCCTAAAGTAGTTCATTGTTTTGAGGCTGAAAATTTTAGAGGCAACAAGTGAAGGAAAGGAATGAGGAACAACCAGTAATGGCAAAGGAGAATCAAGAGAAGAAAAATCCAAAGGTGAAGAAAGCATTTCATGAATTGTGTTAACTACTGCTAGTAAGTTAGAATTGTTTATAACTAAGTCAGCCTTACTATTGCATGATAAGATCTCAGATACAAGGGTGGCTTCAAAGTCTACACACTTAGTTTTAAAATGCTGTTTATGATTCATTTGCCCAGTCACCAAACTCAAGTACTCAAACAGGATATTTTAACCCTGGATACACACTAGGTGGTATCTTTTATTTAAAAACACTGTCTCTCAAAGAAAAATCTGATGTAATTTTCCTGAGATGGAATTGAGCTTTGGTAATTTTTTTTTCCAGTCTTCCAACATTACTCTAATATGCAGCCAGGACTAAAATCACTGACTGTGACCATTGCAGTGATGAGAATTCATTAATTATTTAGATAATTTATTTTGCTCTTAGACTTCTGTGATACACTATTTCAGATCTCTCCAAAAGCTTCTCTCCTTTATAATAACATTTCAAATTTTTGTAGATGGCAATAAAGTGATACAGATCAGACTGCCCTCACACTCCTGATTGCTCTTTTCTGAAACCACCTTAGATGATCAGTGTCTGTCAAGAAGTGAAATCTAATAGGAAGCTGTTATGATCATAACACAAAAAAAACACAGAAGTGTCCAGAGTCAGACTGTTGCTACAGGTATGATCTAACTTAGGTTCTCCTTGTGAACACAGGAGTATATTAAAACAAACCTATTTGTTTGTTTGCTTGCCTGTTTGTGTTTAATTATGGAGGTAACATCATAATGGTGATATTTTTAACCTACTATCAACTATAACCTTTAGAAAGTTATCACACCTTATGAAGTACTGTGTCCTCTGCTTTAATCCTTCTTTACCAACTAGGATTTGGGTACTAGTTAAAGAAATTCCTAAAGCACTCTCCTAAATTTCATCTTGTCAAAATTAAATCATCATTAGAAATAGAAATGAATATAAATTGCATTCCTTGTCTAGTAAGTGGTTTAATAAATATCCCTTCATTCGAAATTTATAACAACATGACTCAGGCTAATTGCTTATTTACCATTTATATTATTGAATTTATCTTCATTATTATTTTGTTTATCATGTTCTCTGCAGCAGATTTTAATATTCTTTAATAATCCAGCAAATATCCATTATAGCCACTGTAACCAATCTCCACAATACCATCCACAATGTATATGTCCATAATATATTATTAATGGAAAGATCAACATAAACAACAGGGCTCACAGGATGATCCCACAGAGTACAGTGTATGCATGTATATGTGGATAGGCCAGTATAAAGATTAAAAGGTAACCTGTAAGTATATGTATCACATGGTCAGCAATAGCCATCTGCAGAAATAAAAGGGATTTTACTTTCTATTTTCAAATTTCTATAATGTTGCTAAATTTTCCTTTTGGGTTAAAAAAACCAAAAGTATTAAAAAAATCTTCAAAAGGAAAGGTACCTTCTTCATTAGGTACAGTAGGCACAGTGCCTACCACCCACAATACTTTTAGGGGTCCATGATTGCATTTTAATCTTTTGTAAATTAGAGGAAAAGTGAACTTATTTTAGTACAGAACATTAATCTATTAATTTATATACCAATACAGTTATAAAATATAAATTTAATTTTTTTTTTTAAATCAGGGGTGCATGGAAAGTCAGAATTCAGCCCTAGGTATAGGCTCCTCTTGGAGAAGAAAAGCATCTTGAAGCTCTTACCTGTCAAGTACACAATCACACAGTCGATCCTAGAAGTCACAGGACAGAAAGTCTCCAGATCAAGTTAAGATGTTCGAATCACACAGTTTATTGAGTCAGTTTAAAACATACAACAAAGCAACTTAGCTTAATGTGCTATGGCAGCATGAAAGTGGGAGAGAAGGAAAACAGTACTTCAGTCTCTCCCTCTCCCTCTCCGTTTGCCCCTCTCTCCCTTGTTTCCCTCCCTACTCCACCAGTTTCTCTCTTCCATCATCCTTCCCTGTGATAGTATGGCAAAAAGGGCCAGTTAGCTGAAGGCAGTCAAGATGACTCAGCAGAAGGAAGGTGACTGGAATCAACACACATACTTATTTTATGAGAAAATTAGGAACAAGACTCCTGGCAGGTAGCTGTAGCTCCTGTAACTTGCTACACACCAGTGGTTGGTTTCTACACGTCTTAGAGCTAAATAGAGCCAGATAAGGAGCACTGAAGAGTGTCCAAATTAAGGGTATATAACTGTCATAAAAATGGGGTGCTCCTTGAATATGTGATACTTGTTCATTCTATCCCTTCCTGTTTATGTCAGCACACAAATGAACTACTTCCCTCATCTATGTCTAACATGTTTCAGAAGCTTCTTGTTTATCATCTGTACTTCATTTTACTATCTTCTGTTGCTCATTTCTCTTCCTTTCCATAATACTGTGAACTATTCTTAAAGAACATCACAAACATACAATAAAATCAGCTGATCTGATCACAATAAAATTAAATGAGAGCTCTGCAATAACAATTTAACTGAAATGACAATAATTGCAACCATTTTAACAAATTAAAAATATTTAAACCTATGAGTTTTTAATGATTTAAAACAAACAACCATAGCAAAATTTCTATCATGTCTGGAAGATATAAGTAAAATCAGCTAAATATTTGAAAATCTGGTAAATAAGAATAAATAATCTAATATGTTATCTTTATATAAAAACTGTTATTCATGATAACATAATTGTTGATGAGGAAAGTTTCTCTTTGTAAAGGCATCACAGCTAATAATTAGGATTGTTAAATTAGATGTTATCTTTTCATAATCCCTAATGTAGTAAAAGATGTTTGTAGTGATTGTCAATGGTTACTAACATCAAAGAGGGATGGGGTAAGATGTGGAAAGAGAAAGACATGAGAGAGATTTTTACCTCTGGAAATAAGTATGAGACATTATTTCTGAAGTGGTTTTGTCAAAACCTTAAACCAGTTTCTGATCAAACTTCTCAGTCTACCTCACAGTTTATACAGAAAAAAAAAAAAAAGCTAGCAGATTCTTTACCACTGAGCCACCAGGGAAGCCCAAGGTAACAGAGAGAAGCATGTTAATAAACACATGGAAATATAATCAATGAAATCCAGATTTAAAATTTCTATGGACATGCCACCTGGTTTATTCATTTAGAAGCAAATGTGAAAGAAAAATAGGTACAGAGGAAGAACATTTTTCAAAAGAGAGTTAATTAAAAAGCACACCAATCATTCTCCATTCACAAATGAAATTACATAATTTTCAAAATTATCTTCAAAGAATTTTGGAGAAATAGAGGGTTAGGTCATCAATAAAATAAGACTGCCATGAGGGGATGATTTTTGAAGCTGAGGACATGGAATATTATATTATTTTCTTTACTTTTGTATATCATTGGCCTTTTTTATAGTAAAGAAAAGAGACTTTCTGGTTCTTTGTTGTCATCTAAGGTCTATAGATAAGGTAGGTTTTGTAGAACATGTGTACAATAAAAGAAACCAAGAACATAAATGTGGTAATGTTTACAAAGAAGCCTAAACAACTTGATGTCTCAGAGTAAACAGAATACTCTGTAAAAATCAGGGAAATGTTTTATTCCTTTTTATAACACAGACACTTACTCTATTAACGATCATACACAGAACTGCTTTAATTTTAATTTTAATCATAGAATTTATGATTTTATAGTAAAACATAATGATCAAATGTTTTAAAATTACCAAGTCATAGTGACAACAAAATGTACATACATTTTGTACATATATAGAACATACATTCTATGCAAAATGTACTGGGTTGATTTTCACATAAGTCCAAAAATTAAAATTGCTCAAAAATCTGAATTAACTAAAAAACATCTGTATTTGGTCTAATTTACAGATTTTAAGGGACAGCATTATTGAAAAGAAAATCCTAGCCATTCTAAATGTAACTCATTAAGTGAGAAAAAGCAGTTACAATTGCAACAAAAGTAGACATAATTATACATACTCCTGTATTTATATCTAGGTACTTCTAAAGCGTCTGCCTACAATGCAGGAGACCTCGGTTCGATCCCTGGGTTGGGAAGATCCCCTGGAGAAAGAAATGGCAACCCACTCCAGTATTCTTGCCTGGAAAATTCCATGGATGGAGGAGCCTGGTAGGCGACAGTCCACAGGGTCACAAAGAGTCGGACACGATTGAGAGACTTCACTTTCTTTCAGGGGCGTCCTAGGTGGCTTGTTAGTAAAGAATCGGCCTGCAATGCAGGAAACGCGGGTTTGATCCTTGGGTTGGGAAGATCTACTGGAAAAGAAAATGGCAACCCACTCCAGTATTCTTGCCGGAAATCCCATGGACAGAGGACCCTGGTATGCTAAGTCCGTAGGGTCACAAACAATCGGACGTGGCTGAGCACACACAAGCGTGCACAGGTAATTTGGTCTTTTAATCCTTATTTGAAAATGCTTTTATTGGCATACAAACATAAAATCATAATAGTGACTTTTTTACTTATTCATGTACTTCTTTCTCAAACTTTTCTAAACAGTCTCTTTGCTTGGCACGTGGCCATTTTAGGAAGAGGGTACCAAGGGTCCTGTTTAAGTGAGTTCCATTTGAGCAGACTGGAAAAGGCTCTAAGAACATGCAGTTATTTTAAATAAATTGTTTAATTTGCTTTCAATTTGCAGTAATCATAAACTTTTAGAACTGTAATTGACCATAAATATAATCCAGTGCAATTTCTTTATCTAAAACACTGAAATTAAACCCAAGGTGCTCTACAAATAAGAAAGCTGGCTGAATGGTAATCAAAACAGTTGGGGAAACTTTAAAAAGGCCAATAATTAAATTTTTTTCCAATGACTAATTTTTCAACTATACCAGATGTTCCTTGAAAAAATACACCAATGGTTATATTTCCTTTTATCCCTACATACAACACAGAACCCAGCCCTGTAAAATATTAAAGTTACATATTTTAAAGTCAAGAAAATGTGGGTTTAAATCCAACTTTTGCCCCTTACTAGACATACAACATTGGAAAGATTATTTAACTAATTTTAATACTCAGTTTCTTCATCTGTAAGATAGGAATTAAAACAACAATTAGTTGTTAATTATAATAATGTTCTCAGAAGTACTTACTATTTTTAATAATAAATTATATTATTAATTTAGTAAATATTTAATAAAAAGTTAATCAGGTTTTCACTAGCACTCAACTGACATTATATACCCTATGTAAATTATTTTAAAATACTATTTATAAATCTTATTTATAGTTATAAATATTTACCATTTTACATATAAGATTATAAATCTTGTTCTAATAATATACTAGATTTTGCTTGTGAGAGTAGCATTAACATGTATTAAACATGAATAGAATTAACATTTGTTTAAAAATAAGCACAGGGTATAAATATTAATAGATTATGTATTTAAGGCTTTGTGAGCAGATTTCAACTTGAAATACAATACATATAACTGTATTAGAATTATAACCTATGGATTAAAAGAAAAATGTAATTTCTGATGTGAATTATAGATGTGACATAAAAAAAGATATAAATCTTTAGTATGATTTTTCTGCAAAATAGCCCAGTGCCCTTCTGAATACAGCCATCATCTATACTATTGCTTCTTATCTTGGCATCTGAAAATCCTTCCACAATGAAATTCAAAGATGAGCCTTAACTGCATAGATCCCCAAATAGCAGGAGCTATTTATTCTTAGGAACAACTCAAAACTGCTATCATAAATTATATTTCCATCATATGGCATTTGATTGTCTACTTTTCTCTTTGGTAAAATGAGAAATCTTAAATATTCCTTTTCTGAATAATAAACACAACAGATATATGAGTTAACATTGAGAAAATGTATATGTCTTAATTTTTTTCTCTAACAGGAAATCACAAGAGTTCAGGAACATTTATGTTTTATAAATGACTATGACACTGAAATTTAAAGATGGAGAACTAGCAGTCATTCCGTTGGTGCACTGGTTGAAGGAACTTTTTTTTAGTGTAGGGATGTTTCCCATTGAGCATTAGATTTTATCCTACCCCACTCCCAATGTGTATATACACTTTTTTCAATTTTTATACCAGGAAGAGAATCTTGTGTTTAAGAAAAGAACTTGAGAAAAATCTTAGTATTGAAGTAGAAATGGAGAGTTCTAGAGTCATATTTACTTTAAGAAAGTGTTTCCCCTTTTAGTTATGGATGCGTAATTATAGCCACATAATCATTAATTTCACAAGCAGATTCAGCATGATTTTTATATACTAAGTGCTTAACAAGACATTTGAAACTAACCATCTCGTTCAGCTGATCAACACCCTTCTCTTAGAATCATATAATGACTCTAACGTTTGCCTTTAGGATAACTAACACATTTAGCTGCAGAATAAATAAAACAATCAGATAGACAGGGAGAAAGCAAGACTAAATATCACAACCAGATAGGTACTTAGAAAATAATCTCGGCAAAACCTAAATATTTAAGCTAAATGTGTTTGAACTCGAATGACTATTCTTCAATTTAATGCTAAATATACTCCTATATATATATAGTTAAAAATTAACTCAACCTAATTTTTATTTCCAGTTTCAACAATTTCACTGTTTTGGGAACTTTTCATCCCAGTCTTTGGCACTAAGTTAACACATAGTCACTTATTTACTTTTTTGACTGAAAGCAAAAGCCTACCCCCTCCAAAGAATAATAATGACAATATTGAGCTCTGAATTTAAAACAAGTGCTCTAAATATAAACTTGTAAAATGATCCATCCCTATGCAAATGCAACCAAGTTATATATTCATAGACTCACAAACTCATTTCATTAAGCCCCTTTTTGCTATCTCATAACCTTTCACTCTCTGAGAATGTATTCTACATATTTTATACAAATAGTTCTCTAATGGCCTTTGGCCAAAACTGTAAACTTCTGAACTAATTTGACCTAAAGACATTATCTCTACTACTAACTGCTTTACATTGAATATAAGCTTGAGAGTAAAAATTTAAAGAGATAGTGTTTTATACAGCTATTTAAAAGTATATTGCCCAAACACGTATTAAGTACTTTGTAAGCAAAAATGAACATTTTCTGTTGAAATCAGCTTCAGCAGGGAAAGTGGCTAGAGATCTTTCTCATGACTATTGCTTCATAACAATAATCACCTACTGATGAAGGTACACTAACTCCCTGGAAAGTCAAAGTGTTGTTCAGTCGTGTCCGACTCTGCAACCCCATGGACTGAAGCCTGCCAGATTCCTCGGTCCATGGAATTCTCCAGGCAAGAATACTGGAGTAGGTTGCCATTTCCTGTTCCAGGGATCTTCCCAACCCAGGGATTAAACCTGGTCTCCTGCATTGTAGGCAGACTCTTTACAGTCTGAGCTACCAGGGAGGCTTTAGCAAAAATTATTCCTTCTATTTTCTATTTCAGTGAAGCTACAGCCTGTATCTGTAAACAATCCCATTCACAAATAGGTTCTTATGATTTAGAACTTATAATAAATTAACATCTCTCCTTGAAAGTGAGTTACGTTTACATAGATGACAAGTTCATGCTAAACTGGAATTATAAATCAAGTCATAGGAAAAAAAAGTGTGATATTATGGCCTGGTTTGAATGAAGTGGTTGCTCATTCTTTTTTGCTAAGGTCAAAACTAAAAATCGGTAATTGTGAATGTCAATATCTTCTAATATTAAGTGAGATCCAAAGACATGGTTATCTCAAAGCTGACAGTTATCACATAGATGCTTTACAAAAGTTAGCACTCCATTAAATAAACATTTATTTTTTAATGTAGTATAAAAAAGCAAAAAATGAATGGAAAAGAAAAATACAAAAATAGCACATAATACCCTAAGTATTATATAAGAAAATTAGTATTCTATGTATAATAAAATATTTTTAAAGTTACAGAATTTCTAGATTTCTCCAGCGATGAAGTCTCTTATTTCAGTTGCCCAGGAGCCAGATAATTTCAAACTTTTAAAAACGTTCTCACTTTTGATCTTTCCATGTCCATTTCCCAATAATGGGAACAAAACTACATTCACAGTAAGCCAAAGAAGGTAAAATTTGGTTAAAAACAAGACTACTTTGCTTTTCAAATTACCTCTTCTCACATCCTTAATCTAGGATGCTTTAATTCTCATTCTCTCTGCCATTCTCCTATTTTCAGAGGTTCAGGGAAGAGCGGTAAGAATATAACTGATTCTTTCCCAGACTTATTTGAATATCAAGAAGTAGTTATATAAATAATATTTATATATAAATGATATTTATACATACGTCTATGGGGTTGCCCAGAGTCAGACATGACTGAAGTGACTTAGCAGCAGCATACATGTATACTCTCCATTAACACTCCTTGTTACAACAACCCCTTCAGGATTATTCAAGATAGAACTTTTCCTTTCTCTTGTCCATCTAAGATTTTGATTCTGATTTCCAAAAATAACCTCTTTCTTCAAGCAAAATTTTGCCTTCCTAAGTAAGGGCATAGGGTACTCACATTAGAATGAAGCATAGAAATCTATATGTTTGCAAAAGTGATATACACACATTGGAGAAAACAAAAGATGATGTGATTTCTTAATTGGCTTACCTCACTGCAATTGTTGAATGTAGGTATTTATGGTCCTTTTTAGAAGAGATGTATATGTGGTAGATACAGAAACAACCAATTTTCAGGCTAACGATTATTCAAATGTCCTTTCCTCTGTAGACTTGTCATGACATACATTGCTTGCCTGGGTGGCACTAGAGGTAAAGAGCCTATCTGCCAATGCAGGAGACATAAGAGATGCGGGTTTGATCCCTGGGTCAAGACGATCCCCTGAAGGAGGGCATGACAATCCACTCCAGCAATTTTGCCTTAAGAATCCCACAGACAGTGGAGCCTGGCGGGCTACTGTCCATAGCGTCACAAAGAGTCAGACATGAATGAAGCAACTTAGCCCATAGGCACATATTGCTTGCCACCCTGTAGTCAAAGAAATTAGAAACTAACACACTCCAGAGCTAGCTAGCCTTTGCATCCACTTGTCTGGTGGTTTTCAACTCTGACTTCACATTAGAATTATTTTGGACAATTTTAAAAATTATTTTTAAAAATTTAAAAGTGTAGGATGCCTCCATCCTACACTTAAGATTCAGTTCAGTTACTCTTGGGTAAACTCAAAGCCTCAGTGATTTGAAAAGCTTCTTAAATTACTCTAATGTGCAGCCAAAGTTGACTGATTTAAATGATGTGGTTAAAAGAAATTAATATAATATTGAGAATGATATAATTGAATATATGTATATATTCATTCAATATAGGATCCTAGGGTCAAGTCAGGGTATTCTTTGAACCCATGCGATTAACATTACAATAGAGAGTTTATCCAGAGAAGGCAATGGCACCCCACTCCAGTACTCTTGCCTGGAAAATCCCATGGACAGAGGAGCCTGGTAGGCTGCAGTCCATGGGGTCGCTAAGAATTAGACATGACTGAGCGACTTCACTTTCACTTTTCACTTACATGCATTGGAGAAGGAAATGGCAACCTATTCCAGTGTTCTTGCCTACAGAATCCCAGGGACGGGGGAGCTTGGTGGGCTTCCGTCTATGGGGTCGCACAGAGTCGGACACGACTGAAGCGACTTAGCAGAGAGTTTATCAGACACAGATTCTTTCAGCCTATGATTCACTCTCAGAATAAAATACAGCTTCTTATTATTTTGTTACTTTTTGGTAGTAACGTAGATCTAGCATTTGACAAAATGCACATATTGGAGAGAAAATAAACTGAACTGCCTCATCAGTTCAAAGGATATTTTAAATTGTTTTATTATATATAAATCTATTTTGTCCTTTCCAAATTTTCAGTCTGTTGTTCACTTCCAGAAATAATGTTGTTTGACAGTAAAAGAATAAATAACAGCAGAACACTTGCATTTAAACACACTCATTATAGAATCATCAATATGAAACAATGGTATGCTTCCAATTTCATGAAACTGTGATGGTAAAACAACAAATGATTTTGCCTTTTAAATGAAAATCAGACATGAAGACTATTTATTATTCATTTGTAGAATATATGTTATATACCATCAAACTGAAGTGTATAGTAAGTTTTCACTGGGTAGTGTTTTTAAAATTTGGAAAGCCACACATATACACATGTCCTCTAAAGGCAATGTTGAAAATTTAACAGTGTAAAGATTTATTCAGTCATCTGATACTCCTCTCAGTTAAAGGATCTTTCAGAGCAGTGCCTTTTCCAGTGGCTCTGTCAGCCTGGGTGGCTGATAAGCAATGGGAACACAGTGGAAGGCATCCGTGGGTGAGAGGAACATTAAAGGTAGACTCTACCACACAAATAGTTATGAGAATATGAAAATGTCACAGATGTGGTAAATACACGAGGAAACACAATGTAACAAGGACCTGTATCTGCTCAACTAACTGTTGAGAAAGAAAAAGAGGTCACGTTCACTGAGAGCTCCACTTAAGAAACGAGCTGAAATTTTGCAAAAGCACAGAAGTGATTTTAACTTACCTCTTCAAAGCATCTTAATTTGAGGAGGAGATGGATTTGAATAGGAGAGATGAGAACAGCAGTCATGTTTAATTTTTGATTGGCAGTATTAGCAAAGGACTTTTAATTTTCTTAACAGTATTTTACCTCCTGTCTTCCTCTACATGCTTTAACCTGTGGTGGATTCATTTTGATATTTGGCAAAACTAATACAATTATGTAAAGTTTAAAAATAAAATAAAATTAATTTTTAAAAAGTAAAAAAAAAAATAAAGATGTCTTATTAAAAGAATACAAAGACAATCAGTATTTCTGCAATATCATCATTGGGAATCAAAAGCTAGAATTAGAAATTTGTGGAATGGCAGTGGGGCTACCGTGACTCTCCAGAAAATAAAAGTATAGAGATAGAAAGGAAGTGGATACAGGATGTAAGTAAGAGCCAATTAGATATTTCACACACACACACTCTTCAGCTATTTGCCATTATGAGAGGCCACAGTGTGGACAGCAGATGACCGTGTAGCTCAGGGAGTCAAGGAATGCCAATATACACACAGGTGTTGTTCTTAGGCTATGAAGACCACTCATCCACGGAGATACTAGAAACACAAACATTCATTCATTCACTCAGCATGTATTTCTTGAGCTCTTACTATGAATAGAAATCTGGTAGACACTGACAATCCAATGGTTAAAAAAAAATGGCATGGTCTCTACCCTAGTTTAAAGGCTCTCAAGGACTTCTTCCTCACAAGTGTGAAAGAACATTCACATATTAAAATTTTGATACCATACAGAATATTGATACAGAGTGATCTTGGAAAATGATTGGAGTATAGCATATAGACACCCAGAATACTGAGACTTACAATAGTACTGTAAATATGACATCTTTTCATCACAGCAGATAAAGCTTAAGTCACATTGGTCACACATAATAGTGGTATTGGGAGGCAGGAATATATGTCATCAGTGAGAATTATAAGACACTTGGGGAAGGAGACTTGGGGAGAATTATAAGACACTCTTTACAAACTCTATAGGTGAGTTCTTAGAAAAGAGACAAGGAAGTAGTTTTTAAGTAATCAGTCAAAAATAAAAATACTTTTTAGAAAGGCAAGAAGAAAAACAAAAAAAACAACAGAAGCAGAAAGAAAAAAAAGAAACAGAGAAAGTCTTGGAGTCAGAGGGTTAGAGAATTACATTCTGAAAGAAGTGCATAGACAGCAAGAAGTCCGAGATTTTGTCTACCAACGACAGAAATAAGATCCAAATCTAAAGGAGAAAAGAAAAAAAAAAGTTCTGTAGGACGAACTCATAACTGCCAGCAATGCCCATAGTCACTCATAGCCGTCTACTACAAGTTGGCTACTACTCTGGTTTAATGAAAGCAAACTGAATCAAACATTTGTCCTGAAGCCATGAAGGGCTGGATCAGATAGATAAAGATCTACTTTCTCTATGGAATGATGAAAAGTCTCATGTTTATGGGTGGGATCAGGAAAAATTAAAATCTGTACTATTTAGAATTTGTGACAAGCTAAAAATAATGCCTATATGGAAATTAGATCTAAATTTTATTTAAAAATAATTGTGCATATTTTATACTATGTATTTTTCCTACTTTAAAAAAGCAGTTGTAAATGACAGCAGAAACCATTATAAAACATTGGGATTATGCTCTGTAGGAGTGATTCCATAAATAGAATAAGGGACAGTCTCTTTATAGTGATTAAATTCTTTCAAAAATCATGTAAGACACATTGATACTCATTTTCACACACATTAATACTTGCATGTGTATAATAAACATTAAAAAAGAAGGAACCAAGTAATCAGCATATTTTAGAACATGATTGATACGTATACAAACAACTAACTTGGTCTCAAAGTTCCTCATTCATTAATGGGTCCTTGTTCTGTAATGAGAAGGCTGTTTTGTGGGAGGATGGTTTGAAAAATCAGTTTTATGGTTTAGTCAGTTTCATAAGAATTATCAAAATATTCATAGTACTCTGACTTACTAATCACCTGTCCTAAACTAGACTACATAGGACTCTGAGAACTTCCTGCATAAACTTTCTTATATTTTTTATCAGCCAAGTATAGGCAAGCTGGAATTAAGATTGCTGGGAGAAATATCAGCAATCTCAATATGCAGATGATACCACTCTTATGCATAGCTCAGTTAGTAAAGAATCCACCTGCAATGCAGGAGACTCTGGTTCGATTCCTGAGTCGGGAAGATCTGCTGGAGAAGGGATAGGCTACTCATTCCAGTATTCTTGGGCTTCCTTGTGGCTTAGCTGGTAAAGAATCCACCCATAGTGTGGGAGATCTAGGTTTGATCCCTGGGTTGGGAAGATCCCCTGGAGAAAGGAAAGGCTACTCACTCCAGTATTCTGGCCTGGAGAATTCCATGGACTATACAGTCCATGTGGTCACAACGAGTTGGATAGGACTGAGTGACTTTCACTTTCACCACTCTAATGGCATAAAGTGAAGAGGAACTAAAAATCCTCTTGGTAAGGGTAATAGAGAAGAGTGAAAAAGCTAGCTTAAAAAGCAACATTGAAAAAATGAAGATCATGGCATCTGGTCCCATCACTTTGTGGCACATAGATGGGGAAACAATGGAAACAATGACAGACTTTATTTTCTTGGGCTCCAAAATCAATGTGGACAGTGACTGCAGCCATGAAATTAAAAGCTGCTTGCTCCTTGGAAGAAAAGCTATGACAAACCTAGAGAGCATATTAAAAAGCAGAGACATTACTTTACTGACAAAGATCCATATAGTCAAAGTTATGGTTTCTCCAGTAGCTGTGTACAGATGTAAGAGATGGACCATAAAGAAGACTGAGTGCCGAAGAATTGATGCTTTTGAATTGTGATTCTGGAGAAGACTCTTGAAAGTCCCTTGGACTGCAAGGAATCAAACCAGTCAATTCTAAAGGAAATCAAGACTGACTATTCATTGGAAGGACTGATACTGAAGCTTTAATAATTTGGCCACCTGATGTGAAGAGCCAATTCTAGATAAGATCCTGATGCTGGGAAGGACCAAAGGCAGGAGGAGAAGGGGGTGACAGAGGATGTATGATTGGATGACATCATTAACTCAATGGACATGAGTTTGAGCAAACTCAGGGAGATAGTGAAGGACAGGGAAGCTTGGCACGCTGAAGTCCATGAGTCACAAAGAATCAGTCATGACTTAGCAACTGAACAACAAGAAGTATAGGCAAAGGAAACTAAAAAATGCAATCCTGTCATCATCCTCCATAAAGCACATTTTCAAACTCACTAAGATAACTACATTTAGAACAGAACACAAAACGTGCATGTATTCACAGTTTTACGTATGTAAAATAACAATAGAAAACAAGTACTCATCAGTCCATTGCTTTTCTGTGTTGTCCTTCATAAGTAAGCCAAGCCGGCAGATCAGTAAGGTCAATATTAGCCAAAATCAGCTTTGAGACATTTTGTGAACCAATTTCCTAGCCATTTACTTGGACCCACTAGCTCATCAGCCACAGCATAATGATTAAAAATGAATATGACTCACCAGTCATCAATTTTTTCAATCTCAACTGAAAAAAAAAAACTCCATTTCATTTTAAGGGGGAAAAAATGCATTGTTTCAATTAGGGAGAATTTTATTTAGGTCAATAACATTTTTTTTTCCAGTTTCGTTCAGTTCAGTCACTTAGTCATGTCTGATGCTTTGCAACCCCCATGGACTGCAGTATGCCAGGCCTCCATGTCCATCACCAACTCCTGGAGTTTACTCAAATTCATGTCCATTGAGCTGGTGATGCCATCCAACCATCTCATCCTCTGTCATCCCCTTCTCCTCCTGCCCTCAAACTTTCCCAGCATCAGGGTCTTTTCAAATGAGTCAGCTCTTCGCATCAGGTGGCTAAAGTACTAGACTTTCAGCTTTAGCATCAGTCCTTCCAATGAAAATTCAGGACTGATTTCCTTTAGGATAGACTGGTTGGATCTCCTTGCAGTCCAAGGGACTCTCAAGAGTCTTCTCCAACACCACAGATCAAAAGCATCAATTCTTTGGCTCTCAGATTTCTTTATAGTCCAACTTTCACATCCATATATGTCTACTGGAAAAACCATAGCTTTTTGACTAGACAGACCTTTGTTGGTAAAGTAATGTCTTTGCTTTCTAATATGCTGTCTAGGCTGGTCATAACTGTTCTTCCAAGAGGCAAGTGTCTTTTAATTTCATGGCTGCAGTCACTATCTGCAGAGATTTTGGAGCCCCGCAAAAACAGTTTGTCACTGTTTCCAGTTTCCCCATCTATTTGCCATGAAGTGATGGGACCAGATACCATGATCTTAGTGTTCTGAATGTTGAGCTTTAAGCCAACTTTTTCACTCCCCTCTTTCACCTTCAACAAGGGGCTCTTTAGTTCTTATTTGCTTTCTGCCATAAGGGTGGTGTCATCTGCATATGTGAGGTTATTGATATTTCTCCCGGCAATCGAGATTCCAGCTTGTGCTTCATCCAGCCCAGTGTTTCTCATGATGTACTCTGCATATATCTTAAATAAGCAGGGTGACAATATACAGCTTTGACCTACTCCTTTCCCAAATTGGAACCAGTTTGTTGTTCCATGTCCAGTTCTATCTGTTGCTTCCTGGCCTGCATACACATTTCTTAGGAGGCAGGTCTGGTATTCCCATATCTTTCAAAATTTTCCACAGTCTTGTGATCCACACAGTCAAAGGCTTTAGCATAGGCAATAAAGCAGAAGTAGATGTTTTTCTGGAACTCTCTTGCTTTTTTGATGATCCAGTGGATGTTGGCAATTTGATCTCTGATTCCTCTGCCTTTTCTAAATCCAGCTTGAACATCTGGAAGCTCATGGTTCACATACTGTTGAAGCCTGTCTTGGAGAATTTTGAGTATTATTTTGCTAGCGTGAGATGAGTGCAATTGTGTGGTAACTACAGCATTCTGTGGCATTGCCTTTCTTTGGGATTGGAATGAAACTGACCTTTTCCAGTCCTGTGGCCACTGCTGAGTTTTCCAAATTTGCTGGCATACTGAGTGCAGCACTTTCACCGCATCATCTTTTAGGATTTGAAATAGCTCAACTGGATTCCATCACTTCCACTAGGTTTGTTCATAGTGATGCTTCCTAAAGTCCACTTGACTTCACATTCCAGGATGTCTGGCTCTAGGTGAGTGATCACACCATTGTGATCTGGGTCATGAAGATCTTTTTGTATACTTCTTCTTTGTATTCTTGCCACCTCTTTTTAATATCTTCTGCTTCTGTTAGCTTCATACCATTTCTGCCCTTTATTGAGCCCATCTTTGCATGAAAAGTTCTCTTGGTATCTCTAATTTTCTTGAAGAGATCTCTAGTCTGTCCCATTTTTTCCAGAATATTTTCCCATTTTTCCAGAATATTTCCTAATTCATAGCTTTATAGTTATTCAGTAAGAGGTTTTTGAAAATCATCATTCTAAATCTTTTAAAACATTATTTGAGAATAGCTCCAATTTTCTGACTTTCTGGTACTTCCCAGAGGCAGAAACTCAAATAGTCTTACATGGTATAAAATGAAAATTAGCCAAAGAAATTCAGTGACACAAATGTCGAGCCAAATAGGCCTAGGATAAAGGTGAGTGCTCTGGTGGGGTAAGGGGGAAGCCGGGTGACTAAAAGTGTGGGAAGAATGATTTTTTACTGCCTTAAGGATCCATTCCTGTAGCAGGACAAAGGGCCTGCTTACTGCCCATTAGAGAACTGAAGAATTATTTACTAGCTCTGATGAACTGGTTTTCCAGAAATAGCCATCACTAGGGAAAAAAAATTAAGTTTGAATTATAGCAGAAATTACTTCAGCAATTAAAACAAATGTTATCATATTTCACTCTAAAAAATGGTAATTTTATTTTGTTTTCTTTTTATTTAACATCAAAAGTAAATGTGAAAAGTAAAAGGGAACTAATATAAAACAATTCTATTCTTTAGCTAGTTTATTTTTTGCAATAACTAATCTATATATTGTATTGTCTTAGCTTTAGGTATACTTTTAAAAATTATGTCTAATGATTGCCAGTACTATGAAGACGATATGCTTAAGAAATGTACTTTAATTAACTGATAAGATCAGTGAAGTGGTAAATTAGTCAGCCACAGATGAAACATTTGACAAGTATCCTCAAAAGAGGAAAAGTTATTTTCTACAATGCATGTCAGCTTTAACACTGTCATGGTTTCATGGTATAGAATTTTAAAACTGAAAAGTAGCTTAGAGAGGATGAAGCTGAAGACAGTGTTCATGGGTTGCAGATCACTCTGAGGGCAGAGCTTAGGAATGTTATCAGGTACTGCTTAGCACTATTTCATTGTGTTGAAAATGCACACAAACCAGAACTCATGATTTTTTTAAGTTCTATGCATCAAACACCAACATTTCCCAACAATTGCTATGGATTACTCAGCAATTCATTAAAACAAAGTAACAAAATAAATTCAACAATGAAATAATCAAACAATGAAATTCAGTATTTTCTAATAATTTTATGAACAGAGCTGTTACTATTTGCCTGGAGTAGTCTTAAAATCTATAGCAAAAGAGAAAGGAAAACTCAGGAACATTGTTTGAGTATGAGAAATCTATCTTAGTTTCTCCTCTTCTCAGTTCCTAGTCTCTTCTCTCTCACTCCCTTGTCCTTGACTTCTGGTCTTTTTTCTGTTACTCTCATTCTCATTCTCTCTCTCTTTTTTGTATTGCTCTCATTCTCATTCTCTTTGTCTCCCTCTTACTCACTGCAAACAACCAACACATTCTGTTAAAATTCAGCCAGTACCACACTGAAGTTGTACTACTCAAAATTCATTTCAGAAAAGTTCTTGACTGAATATGTCATTAATTACCCTAATTAAATAAGCCTGTATTGAAATATTCCCACTTTGTGCAAATACGCTAGGCACCAGAGAATCACATGCAAATAATATGGTGCAACTCAGTTATAAACAAAGGAGAGAAGATAATATATATATTTTACCATAAATATCAACATAGAACAAATTATTTAAAAGTGATTCCAAGTACAATATAAGCAAGTTGGGAAATTAATAGCATCGAGTTATTCAATTTGTATTGCATATATTTTAAGTTTCATGCACTTTTCTTACTATGTATTGATAATTCAGGCAAAGCTTAAGTCTGTTTTGTTTACTCATTATTTTTAAAGCCACATAAATGAACTTATTAAAAGTACTCAGAATATTTAATTGTCAAGTTGTAGAATATTTCCCAATCAGAAGAGGAAGAAAAAACTGTCACTAACTGATGATACACTTTGAGAGTCACAGAAATTTAAAAAGAAAAAATAAGCAACATTTTAGCCCCCAGACACTAGGCATGGGCCTTTCCTTCTGATTTTACCATTCTGAATGGGGTAGCTGAATACACTGAAATCAGAATCTGAATGCATCCTTACTTTGACAGGTTATGCTATGCTATGCTAAGTCACTTCAGTCGTGTCCGACTCTGTGCGATCCCATAGACGGCAGCCCACCAGGCTCCCCCGTCCCTGGGATTCTCCAGGTAAGAACACTGGAGTGGGTTGCCATTTCCTTCTCCAATGCATGAAAGTGAAAAGTGAAAGTGAAGTCGCTCAGTCGTGTCCGATTCTTCGCGACCACATGGACTGCAGCCTACCAGGCTCCTCCGTCCATGAGATTTTCCAGGCAAGAGTACTGGAGTAGGGTGCCATTGCCTTAGGCTTATGGTAACTCCGACTTCAATTTACCTTCTAATTCACAGGGCTCAAACAATCCTTTTGCCCATTTATTGACACACTCTTAACAACCCCAGAATGGTTTGTTTTGTTTTTACAGAACTGAACTCCCAGCAAATAATCCAAATGTTTAATCTGGTCTAGCTCAGCTGAGATAACATAAAAATAACCCAAAAATGAAGTACTAAAGAAAATATCGGCAGAAAATAGACTTATTTTAAGCTAATTATAAGCTCCTTTTAAAGGAAAATATTATAAATAAAAATCCATTGTGTTGTATGTACTTTAAAGGACACTAAGTTTTGGCTGGAATTTTTCTGGTCAAAATATGATTATGCAAAGTAAAGAGCCTTTAAGGTCTTTCTTAAGCAAATTTGCTTTTGCTAAATTTAAAAATATTTTACATGCTACATGTCATGTCCCTGTTGATTACAAAGCTAAAGATTAATATTGAAATATCAGTACTTTAGTTTTAAATTCCATGATTCACTTGCATTCCACATAGAAATTATTTTTAAAATATCATAAACTGATATTTGGCCTGTGTACTTACTTTCCAATACTAAAATTCTGTTTAAACTTATGATGGGGTAATAAGAAATTATAGCTTCAGATACAAACCCAGTGCTAACTTAAATGAAAACCTCTAATATTTCATTTTAATGTTTTTAGGAGTTAAGAGATGCCAGGATTTCCTATTGTAGTTTCTTTTTACAAGTGTTTTACTTATTTTTACTTATGCAAGGTGAAATTAGATTATTCTAGGCTGTTTTAGCAATGGCACCCCACTCCAGTACTCTTGCCTGGAAAACCTCATGGATGGAGAAGCCTGGTAGGCTGCAGTCCATGGGGTCGCTAAGAGTTGGTGCGACTGAGTGACTTCACTTTCGCTTTTCACTTTCATGCACTGGAGAAGGAAATGGCAACCCATTCTCGTATTCTTGCCTGGAGAATTCCAGGGACGGGAGAGCCTGGTGGGCTGCCATCTATGGGGTCGCACAGAGTTGGACACGACTGAAGCGACTTAGCAGCAGTAGCAGCAGGCTGTTTTATTAATTCCATTAATTCTAGCATAATTATTTTATATAGAAGACAGAGAAAATTGATTCCTATATAAAATAATAAAAGCAAAACATAAATATTTTTAGATCAAAAGAAAATGAAATAAGACAAAGAATTACTATACTACAATTTTAAAAACTAATTTTTAAGAAGAATATGTATTTTTCTTATCTTTCTCACAATAAAATGAGATACATGTGGTGCATGAGTTTTAATACACGTCAAAAGTGAAAATATACCCACAATATATATTTTAACTGTAGACAATCCTTGTACTGGTGATTTTTTAAGAACAAAAGAGGAGAGGAATAAGAAGAATGATAGGATTAGAACAATTCTTAACATTTCTATTAGTATTACATCTGGAGGTATTTGGTGTTCTGAAATATTTATACTTAGCATTCCAATGAACTGCTTTTTGAAATGCAATAAACAATTTATTTCTTATTGTAAGGAATGTATAACTGCACACAATAATGATTACATACACTGAAATTTAAATTATTCATTCTTTATACTACAAAAAAAATAGTTCAATATTTAGGCAATGCTCTTGACTCATTATTAAAGCCCTTGCTTCAACATTTGATTAAAATTAATTCTGAGTCCAGTAACACTATAATAACATTTAGTGTCAATCATTTAAAAATTGTTCTATGTCATGAGGGAGAAAAGCTATTATCAGGCCTAAGAATTAGTAAAAGTGTCAAGCAAGTAAATAACCTGTCATACAGCTGTTAATGCTGATTAATTTCTGAAGCAGCATCCCTTTTTCATAAATGAAGGAGAAATGGAGAGGCCAATGAAACTAGCAAGCTTTCACTAAATGTGTAAGGGCAGCCTGGTCCTAAAACAAATTTCCCTCATATGAACAAGTTTAAAATATTCATTCTAAAAATGTTTATTTTATACCATTGTACTGTGTGAGATAAATTTATTGCAGAAAACTTATAAAGGTGTAGGTCATCAAAAAAGAAGATTGAGGAAGGAAGAAGAGAGAAACAAAGAAACAGGGGAAAAATTATCCTATCATTAGGGGTACTGGTTTTTGTTATTTGAAATGAAGAAAGATTAAATAGAAAGATAAATTGTAAGGAAAATAATCAGTTTTCAATTTGGCATTCTACATGATTATCTTTTTCCGTTGATAAAATTTAATCTGTAAAATCATTTTTAATTTGTAAATAGTATTCTATCACCTGGGGCTTCCCTCAATGGTAAAGCATCTGCCTGACAATGCAGGAGATGGAGGTAGGATCTCTGGGTTGGGAAGATCCCCTGGAAGAGGAAATGGCAACCCACTCCAGTTTTCTTGCCTGGAGAATCCCATGGACACAGAAGCCTGGCGGGCTACAGTCCACGGGATTACAAAAGAGTAGGGCATGACTTAGGGACTAAACATACATACATAGATACATACATTACACATTCTATCACACGGATTGACTTTGAATTCTTCAACTATTATGAGTTGTATTTAAGAACTATTTCTAATTGAGTAAGAAGCACCAACCTAGTACCATGATACAGCTCTCTGAGGGGAACATGGTAAACAAGTAAAATACCTCTGTAAACAAGGAATCCCATGGACAGAGGAGCCTGGCGGGCTACAGTCCACGGGATTACAAAGAGTCAAACATGACTGACCAATTGAGACTTTCACATACTATTATAAATAAGTGAACAGTGAGAGAAAGAGGAGGGAGGGCATGTGAGGGTTGTATTTCATGAATTCTAGGAGAAAAACTACTCATGTGCTTTCAGTTCAGTTCAGTTCAGTCACTCAATCGTGTCCGTCTCTTTGCGACCCCGTGGACCGCAGCATGCCAGGCCTCCCTGTCCATCATCAGCTCCCGGAGTTTACCCAAACTCATGTCCATTGAGTCAGTGATGCCATCCAACCATCTCATCCACTGTTGTCCTCTTCTCCTCCTGCCTTCAATCTGTCCTCGCATTAGAGTCTTTTCAAATGAGTCAGCTCTTCGCATCAGGTGGGCAAAGAACTGGAGTTTCAACATCAGTCCTTCCAATGAACACTCAGGACTGATCTTTAGGATGGACTGGTTGGATCTCCTTGCGGTCCAAGGGACTCTCAAGAGTCTTCTCCAACACCACAGTTCAAAAGCATCAATTCTTTGGTGCTCAGCTTTCTTTATAATCCAACTCTCACATTTATACATGACTACTGGAAAAACCATAGCCTTGGGTAGATGGACCTTTGTTGGCAAAGTAATGTCTCTGCTTTCTAATATGCTATCTAGGTTGGTCATAACTTTCAAGGAGTAAGTGTCTTTTAATTTCATGGCTACAGTAACCATCTGCAGTGATTTTGGAACCCCCCCCAAAATAGTCTGTCACTGTTTCCACTGTTTCCCCATCTATTTGCCATGAAGTGATGGGACTGGATGCCATGTGCTTTACAGTGGTGAAATGTCAAGGCAATTTGTAATCAGTACTGTAGACCAATGCCTCATAAACCTTGTTCCAAAAGGTTTCCTTACAGTTTCCTATGTGTGTGAGTGAGCAGAACTCAGAGCCAGAGGACCAGATCCAACCAGGGCAGGTCAACTTCATCAGGGTTTTCATATTTATTGTGTTTATATGGACTTTTGCTTTTAGCAACAATTTCTTAGACTTAAAGACTTTTAAAACCACGATTTTTGACAGTGCATATTATAAATTCATTCCATGACAGTGGTTTTGAGAAAATTTAGAAGTTGTGCCAAAGGTATTTAGATTTCACCATGCTGTCTTTTATGAGTTCCTACACATGCACATGTTGTACTGTATAAGCCCATTCATTCCATTCTTTGTTAACAGACTGAAAAGGAAGCTCATGTGAAAGGAAAGAGATGTTCATAAACACTCTTTAAATGGTTAAAGTGTAAATTATCACAAATATCCATTAAGATCACATGAAAATGTGATATTTAGAGTTTTTAAAATATTTTCTATTGATTTCTTAATTTCAGTCTAATATTTTCAAGTGAAGAGCTATCCTGCATCTCACCAGAGAATTCTCAATCAAGAGGTAAACTTTATACTTTGAGAACTACTTCCTTCAGAAGCTATTTAGTATTAGAAATGTATCTCATTAATTTCTCTTCCCCAAATTGCTCCAGCAGCTTGAAAGCATGAAGAGTTTTTCTAAATCCAGTGTTGGTAGATGAATTTCTCATATTTCTAAATGCTGATTCTCTGACATCTTGAATAAGAGATAAGCCATTTTTTTCAAAGGCATTGAATAAAGAAATCATATTAGTATAGTGTCACCTCTGAGAATTTAATTAAAAGCATCACAATTACTTTATTATATGATATTAATAAAAATTTTGCTAGATTTCCAGCAAACTTAAGCTTTAAGTAATAATTACTTGAATCAACATTTTTATTGTTTATAATTATGAATTTGACTCCTTAGCAATTTTTCATTAGAATATTAACATACTCATAAATTTTATAAGGCTATAAAGCCCATTAGCAAATTTTTTGTCTATGAATATCTTCAATTTATAATTCTAACATAGTTATAATTTATAACTACAAAGTTCCTTTTCAAGAGGCCAAAAAACAATCACAGGTAAAATCAACAATAATGTTTCCATATTCCTTAGAACCTTGAAGGGCTAAGGCTTATTTTAAATATATTAAACCCCCATAAGTCATTAAGTATTATACACAGTGTGATTTTTAAAATAACAAGCAATTAAAACTATAGCACTAATCCAGTCCTGTAGACTAGTATAAGCCAGTTTGTTCATGCTCTTTCTAAGTCAATTTTATCCATTAGCTTCCTGACTGAATCCATTAACCGTAGCCCCACATTTTTGCATGGCTATACGTTCCTCTATTGAGAAGAAATATGATTATTTGAACATACTTCACATCAGTCAAAGGATAATCCCTAAATCAAAGTGATTTGTATAACAACCAAATGATGAATAATAACCTCAGTAAGAAAATGCATACTGTCAAGTCATCTATATATGAGTTGTGTTTTGGATATTGGGTGGTATGTAAATGGCAGGAAGGAATTAAGAAACTGAAGGAAGAAATTTTAAGAAACAAAGCAGATAAGATCATACTTATTGCAATTATATGTATATAGGAAGCCATCAGCATCTATGGAGGAAAAATTATAGATATATATATTCCTGTTAGCAAGGGAAATTAAATATCCATGAGAGTGAAGGAACAGATGGTGGGATTAAGTAAACAAATCATAAAATGATTTAAGTATTTAAATACTTGCTTTACACAGCTTTCACTAAGAAATATGTGCTAAAAAATAGCTATTTGCTCTACTTCTTCCTCATTCTGTGTGTGTATGTGTGAGGGAGGGAAAAAAGAGAGAGAGATAGAGAAGAAGGTGAGCAATGAGGGATGGGAGGAAAGAAGGCAAGAATGAGAGAGGAAATGCTCGTCAGAAATGGTAGACACTAAATAAACTGAAGAGTAAAAGAATGAAAGATGCCAAAACTGACAGAACGCTGTCATTATAGAAACAAAATCTGACATCCTAACCCCAATAATTAATAATTATGCCACACATTTTTTCCCACTCAATGTCATAGCTCAATTTACACAGTCCTTCAGACCCATCTAACTCCTTTCCCTTGCTTATCCTCAAAGGCTTTCCATTATCAAGGTCATCAGATTCAACCTTATTGCACAGTGCACTTCATTTCAAAATTTTCATTCTTTTCAAAACTCCTTTCTAAAAAAGTAGAAAAGTAAAAGGAAGAAACAAACAGAAAAAATTCCCTTCACTGAAGTTGATCTCCCCAAGTTACAATAGATTTCAATAATCCCCAAGAGAAACATGTTAATCCTAAAAAGAGTACGTGTCTGATGTCAGGAGTTTTTTGTTTTTGTTTTTGTTTTTCACTCAAAGCTGATTACTTACTCAGAACACCTCAACTACCACAGACTAATTTCCTCACCTAGATAGTAGGTAAATAGAACGAGATAATCTGTAAATTACCTTCTGTGATATTATAGGTATTGAAAGAATTTGTACATAAGTGTATATGGAAACAATTGTCTCAAGAAATGACACCAAAATTATTAAAGTAAATAATATATTCTACATAAAGAGAGTATCAGATCAGATCAGTCACTCAGTCGTGTCCGACTCTTTGCGACCCCATGAATTGCAGCACGCCAGGCCTCCCTGTCCATCACCAACTCCCAGAGTTCACTCAGACTCACGTCCATCGAGTCAGTGATGCCATCCAGCCATCTCATCCTCTGTCGTCCCCTTCTCCTCCTGCTCCAAATCCCTCCCAGCATCAGAGTCTTTTCCAATGAGTCAACTCTTCGCATGAGGTGGCCAAAGTACTGGAGTTTCAGCTTTAGCATCAGTCCTTCCAAAGAAATCCCAGGGCTGATCTCCTTCAGAATGGACTGGTTGGATCTCCTTGCAGCCCAAGGGACTCTCAAGAGTCTTCTCCAACACCACACTTCAAAAGCATCAATTCTTCGGTGTTCAGCCTTCTTCACAGTCCAACTCTCACATCCATACATGACCACTGGAAAAACCATAGCCTTGACTAGATGAACCTTTGTTGGCAAAGTAATGTCTCTGCTTTTGAATAAGAGAGTATATTATTTGTTGACTACTTAATGTGTTCTTAGAATGGTAATGGTCAAGTCAGAAGCATGCAGGAATTACAGATCTGCAGTCAACAAATAAAACAGAAAATGTGTACTGAGAAAATCCAAGGAACTACTTATTTGATAGAGTATTACAAAGACAGCTGAAGAGCAATTTCTTTCTTCTATTAGTTGTTAATTTATCAGATATTGTATAAGTGTACCCATATTTTATCACTTTCACTTCCAGCTAGAAAGTAAGAATTTTCCCAAAATAAGAAGATGAACATGTAAGGCTATTCCATATATATCCACTGATGGTAGGTAAAATTTCCTATTTTCCAAACTATTCATGTGTCTTTCTATCTATACAGTTATCCATCTTTTTCTATCTGTGCCATCTATTTCTGTATCTATATATCCATCAGCACTTCTCCAAAGCCTACCCAAAGGTCTGGTAGACACACAATGGAAAGACTAGCACCCAATGGGCTTTGACAAATGAATATTAAAGCCTAGGGTCATATGGAGAAAGCAATGGCACCCCACTCCAGTACTCTTGCCTGGCAAATCCCATGGACAGAGGAGCCTGGTGGGCTGCAGTCCATGGGGTCGCTGAGTCGGACACCACTGACCGACTTCACTTTCACTTTTCGCTTTCATGCATTGGAGAAGGAAATGGCAACCCACTCCAGTGTTCTTGCCTGGAGAATCCCAGGGACGGGGGAGCCTGGTGGGCTGTTGTCTATGGGGTTGCACAGAGTCGGACACGACTGAAGCAACTTAGCAGCAGCAGCAGGGTCATATGACCATTTCCAACATTGAAAACCATGGCTCTAAATACATGGAAATGACCAGAAATAGGATTGGTCTGCACATTGGGGAAAAGCCACACAAAATTAAACAATAAAAATACCCAGCATACTTTGGTAGTTTCTTAAAAACAACTATTCCAGATGGGTTAACTGTTTTCATCTTACTCCTCAAAAAGGAATGTGCATCTTAGACTTACACAGCCTTAGAACAAGTAGCCCTCCTCTAATTTAAGGTTATCAGCTTCATACTTTCTGCCTTCACAGGGAATCTGTGCCAGATCAAAAAAAAAAAAAAAAAAAGAAACAAGAACTTATTTTAACTTAATAAATTGTAAGTTGATTTACCAATAATGTGAGTATTATACCAATTGTGTTACATGTGAGATGAATAAAATCACTTTTTTTTCTTAATAATACAGTATATAAAAATGTATATATTTACTGCTTCATTAGTGATCATTAGCTGTCCTGAAACAATATGTACATACTCAGTACAGATTGTTCTCATTTTTGTGCCTTCGGTTTGCTCTCTTCTGTGTTACTCCTTCCTCTTCCTGGTTACATTATGGGATGGCTGATATTTCCTTGTCTGCCTCTTAGGTGAGGAATGCCAGTAATTATGACTGAAATTAGAGTTCTGCTTTAAAAATACGGATGATATGATACACTAAGAAATAATTTCAAATTTTGGCACTTCTTAATTAAAACATTTTTTAAAAGGACATACAGAAAGGGTGACTGCACAATGATGTTAAAATGAATTTTCCAATGTTATATGTCCTCACAAGCCTTCACTTTCATTATTAATTGTGACTTTTAAAACCATGCAAAAGGATATTTGTATGCATTCTTATTTCTCATTACCAGCATAATTTCACAATAAATGTATACGAGTTTGATCCTTAATACCCTAAAAATAGACTGCTTTAAAATGACAAAATACATATTGCACATTTAACAATAACTAAAACCTCAAAAATTATTCCTTAGGTAAATATTTTCTAGGTTTAGTTTTTTTTCAGGTTTAGGTCAAGATTTGCCAATATATCTTTGTGATTTAGACCTATGTTCTACATAAATTCTGGTTTGTCACAGGTCGATCTGAAATGCCCAAAGCTTTTTCTGTACTTTCCCTCTACATTCTGGAAGTATTTAGGGAGACTCATGTTTCTTCCATGCAAAAGAATTTGAGACTTTATTTGGAGAGTATGTCTTTCCATTTAGTGATTTAATATGTTTCCCCAGTGAATAAACTAACTTGCAAAAGTTGGCAAGGGATTTTCTTTAGCACAAATAGTTAATCTAAAAAAAGTTTTTTAATTGTATTGCCTGTTAAGAGAAGTGAATAAGAGATTTAAATAATCTGTTGTAAATTTTTTAAAGGAAAACAATCAATATGCATGATCTAGGCACATTTTATGCTCCCCTAATTTGATAAATGTTTCAACCAAATATCATAACAAAATTCTGTTTCTACTCAATTCTCACTTAATTGAATTTTCACTTCTTTACAGAGCCTAGAATCACTACAAGCTCACTGACCATCTACCATTTCCTCAGTATGCTTTGCTTCCAAATATTTTCTTTGTATCCTTGAATTTATCCATATCCAATGTAATTCCAAAATCATGCAAAGGAGAATGTCTTATGCATTTGTACAGCTTCTTATTGAGCCTCCCTTTGCTCCTCAGATGAAAAAGTCAGTAAATATCACCCTCTGAGAATCTTTACTTTCTGCCACACTGGGCCCTGACAGATTAGACCATTCAGCAGTGAATGTTGTAGGTAACTATGAACATAATTCCAAACTGTTGCATGTGTTCTCTGATAGTATTTTGGAAATGACCTCTCAATGATGAAATAATAAAAAAAACAACACTCTTGGAAGATGAGGCTACATATATATATATATAAACATTATATATATATATATAAACATTATATATATATATATAAACATTATATATATATATATAAACATATATATATATAAACATAAACATTAAATTTAAGAGTTTTATTTGTTTAATAGCCTTCTTAGGATAGATAAAATTTACTTACTGGAAAACAAACTTTACAGAAAAAATCCACCTTCCAAAGTTTTCTTCTATTTGTATATTTTGCTATTAGATAATTCTTTAATAATGATTTCTTAATGATTCTCCAAGGCCCCAAGAAGACTTCATTTATCAAAACACCAAAATAGCAAATACTCATGCTCAAGCCTTGAAAAAAATATGTAAATTTTGTTTTTCACGATGGTGTGATCACTCAGCTAGATCCAGATATCCTGGAATGTGAAGTCAAGTGGGCCTTAGAAAGCATCACTACAAACAAAGCTAGTGGAGGTGATGGAATTCCAGAGGAGCTATTTCAAATCCTGAAAGATGATGCTGTGAAAGTGCTGCACTCAATATGCCAGCAAATTTGGACAACTCAGCAGTGACCACAGACAGGACTGGAAAAGGTCAGTTTTCATTCCAATCCCAAAGAAAGGCAATGCCAAAGAATGTTCAAACTACCACGCAATTGGACTCATCTCACACGCTAGTAAGTAATGCTCAAAATTCTCCAAGCCAGGCTTCAGCAATATGTGAACTGTGAACTTCCTGATGTTCAAACTGGTTTTAGAAAAGGCAGAGGAACCAGAGATCAAATTGCCAACCTTTTCTGGATCATTGAAAAAGCTAGAGAGTTCCAGAAAAACATCTATTTCTGCTTTATTGACTATGCCAAAGCCTTTGACTGTGTGGATCACAATAAACTGTGGAAAATTCTGAAAGAGATGGGAATACCAGACCACCTGATCTGCCTCTTGAGAAACCTATATGCAGGTCAGGAAGCAACAGTTAGAACCAGACATGGAACAGACTGGTTCCAAATAGGAAAAGGAGTACGTCAAAACTGTATATTGTCACCCTGCTTATTTAACTTATATGTAGAGTACATCATGAGAAACGCTGGGCTGGAAGAATCACAAGCTGGAATCAAGACTGCCGGGAGAAATATCAATAACCTCAGATATGCAGATGACACCACCCTTATGGCAGAATGTGAAGAAGAACTAAAAAGCCTCTTGATGAAAGTGAAAGAGGAGAGAAAAAGTTGGCTTAAAGCTCAACATTCAGAAAACAAAGATCATGGCATCCGGTCCCATCACTTCATGGGAAAGAGATGGGGAAACAGTGGAAACAGTGTCAGACTTTATTTTTTGGAGCTCCAAAATCACTGAAGATGGTGATTGCAGCCATGAAATTAAAAGAGGATTACTCCTTGGAAGGAAAGTTATGACCAACCTAGATAGCATATTCAAAAGCAGAGACATTACTTTGCCAATAAAGGTCCATCTAGTCAAGGCTATGGTTTTTCCTGTGGTCATGTATAGATGTGACAGTTGGACTGTGAAGAAGGCTGAACACCGAAGAATTGATGCTTTTGAAGTGTGGTGTTGGAGAAGACTCTTGAAAGTCCTTGGACTGCAAGGAGATCCAAGCAGTCCATCCTAAAGGAGATCAGCCCTGGGATTTCTTTGGAAGGAATGATGCTAAAGCTGAAACTTCAGTACTTTGCCCACCTCATCTCATGTGAAGAGTTGACTCATTGGAAAAGACTCTGATGCTGGGAGGGACTGGGGGCAGGAGAAGGGGATGACAGAGGATAAGATGGCTGGATGGCATCACTGACTCAATGGTCATGAGTTTGAGCGAACTCTGGGAGTTGGTGATGGACAGGGAGGCCTGGCGTGCTGGGATTCATGGGGTCACAAAGAGTCGGACACAACTGAACTGAACTGAACTGAAAAAGTTAATGTTTCAAAGCGCCTTCCCTTGTAGCTCAGTCAGTAAATCTGCCTGCAAGGCAGGAGACCTGGATTCAGTTCTTGGGTTGGGAAGATCCCCTGGGGAAATAAATGGCAACTCACTCCAGTATTATTGCCTGGAGAATCCCGTGGACAGAGGAGCCTGGCAGGCTATACAGTGCATGAGGTCACAAGTTGGACACAACTTAGCAAATAACCACCACCTTTGTCTGATGCCATTAGTTCCCCATTCCTCTTAGGATTACAGAACTGCTGCCTTTCCTTGATATGACAGATGCTGTTCTTATTGCACCAACATCACTTTTCTCAGCCGTTTACCATATCCTTGCTTTCAGCATCATATCTCTATGCCTAAGTAGTCACTGACTGCTAACACCTGTTCTTACTTTGTATAATCAGGAGAGAAGTGTACTACAAGGAGTGCTTCCCATAAGTAGAGCTCCACTGATAATTCACACGAGTTGATGTGTGTTCTACATCATTTCTCAGAGTCTTTCAGTGATATTAAGCTCTATTTGCTCACAGAGGCAACTTATTAGATAGAATACTCTTTATTTACCTCCTATACTTTACTGCCACACTTCTTTACTTCTCTATTGGCATTTCCAGGGATTGTGTTTCAAATAAATTTCTTGCCCTCAAATATGCTTCTCAAGGCTTATGCCTGGGGAAACTCAAATTAAGATACATATCTTTGAGATGCTTGATTTTCCCCACATTTCTACATCATTGAAGTTGGGATGTAACTTTGTATGCATCAATTCTATTTGGCTGACTACTTGGTTCACATTAAATTCTTAAATGGCCCTATCTGTGCTATTAGGATTCTTCTCTATACACCATAGGTGCCCTAGCTATAGAATCTGACCCTTATTTCATCCAAGAAATTAAAACTTGAATAAAGGGCCCAGAGATTGAACTGGCTGATGCACGTTAAAGGTTGTGTCCTAGAAGAATGAAGAACTCCTTTATTGAGGCTCCAAAGCTCCAAGGCTTCTTTACTAAGGCTTGCTGCCTCTTCAGTATGAAGAGGTGATCTCAAAGCATTTCAATAAACTCCCCTCCAAGAACGTATTTATGTTCCATGAAATGCCTTGCTCACCATTTTCTTTACTGCCTCCCCGCAAAAAAAGAATGTTTAATGCTCAAAACCACAAGTTATTAGTACAAAACTCCTGATCCATTCATCTCTCCTATCATCTAGAGTTTTACTCTTTTTCATTTTTTTTGTTGTTGTTGTTGTTTTGTTCTTAAGACACAAGTCAATAAGTATAGCCACCTGGAATCCTTCTTGGAAATAAAGTACTCATTTTGGAAATCCTATAGTCATACACGACTGAGTGACTTCACTTTCCCTTTCCCCTTTCATGCATTGGAGAAGGAAATGGCAACCCACTCCAGTGTTCTTTCCTGAAGAATCCCAGGGACGGGGGAGCCTGGTGGGCTGCCGTCTATGGGGTCGCACAGAGTCAGACATGACTGAAGCGCCTTAGCAGCAGCACCAGCAGAAGCATAGTCATCAAAGAGTCAAAATACAGTTTAAATCTGTGAAACACTAATTATCAGCTAAGAAACAGAAATTCATTTTAAAAGCTTTTTCTCTAAGTGCTATTCTGTGATGGCCACCATGCTGAGTAAATGTGACAGAGATGAATGATCTATGTGCCTCATTCTACTCTTGTTCTGCAAAATGATTTTTTTTTTTTGGTTTCTGAATATTTACTTACAATGTGCAAGCTAAATCTTCTCCTTTAAAGGTAACAGGCAGACTAAACTATAAAGTTTTAGCTACAATTCTAAATTCCTGGGTGAAGAACTGTGACAGGCCAGCTTGGTTCAAGTGTTAATTCCTCCAGCACCCAATTAAGGCTAAGGCAGAAGAGTAACATTTTACAAAACAGTTGCTGAGACCTCATCACTGTTGTGAATAGGAAGTTGGGAGTCTGTAGGTTGTGGGACTATGAAGAACTTCCAAGAAGGGTCTGTTCATTGTACACAGGCTGTTCATACATCTTAGGTTTCCTGAGACATTCTTGATTGAGTCTGTGTTTCAGGTATAAATATTAACACTGCCATCTTTTGCTCTCAAAAGAGAGTTTTCCATTGGATGATATATGTCACCCTGGTTATAGAGATCATTGAAGGTAACCCTATCCTTTTACTTGAGATGACAAATGAGACCTGGAATGTTGAAGTGACTTTTTCAAGTTCATTCAATTAGTAGTATATTTATCAGTAAAATTCAGGTGTGCAGTATGCTGCTGCTGCTGCTAAGTTGCTTCAGTTGTGTTCGACTCTGTGCGACCCCATAGACGGCAGCCCACAGGCTACCGTCCCTGGGATTCTCCAGGCAAGAACACTGGAGTGGGTTGCCATTCCCTTCTCCAATGCATAAAAGTGAAAAGTGAAAGTGAAGTCGCTCAGTCGTGTCTGACCCTCAGCGACCCCATGGACTGCAGCCTACCAGGCTCCTGCATCCATGGGATTTTCCAGGCAAGAGTACTGGAGTGGGGTGCCATTGCCTTCTCCAATGTGCTGTATACCATTTTATTTATTAGTTTATATTGTTGAATCCATTCTTTAATCATTCCACCTTGTGATTGACAGCAAGCTGTCAAGATATGGTTAAAGTTCAGCTAATTGAGTAGTCAAGGAACAGAGCAGCCCCAGCTCCACTCAGTAACATCAGGATCATAATTAGCATACTAAACAATGAGCCAGGTAAAGATAAGAGGACACTGTCCTGCAGAACTTTTCTTGGAATATAAAATGTTATTATAAAATAGACTATAATTCCAAGTCACTTTTTTTTGGTTCCTTAATATTTGCTGAAGAAACCTAGCCTTGAATCTATCATTAAATATTTGTGCTCTTAAGAAAACATTCAGCCTAAAAGTTTAAGCAGTAACTAAGGGTACTCTCCCTTCCAACCGGCTAATTAAGCCAGAAAATAGTATCTGAAAATGACTCTTCTCTCAAAACAGACATCTTATCAATCCAAAAAAACATAAGAAATATAGCTTTTCAGAAAAAAAAAAAAATCCCACTTCTGAGGAAATGACCTTCTTCTGAGTTTAGTGTTAAGAAAATCTGTAAAGCAGAAAAATTTGGTCACATTTCAATATGCTAAAACCACCACTTCTCTATATCCTTAGTGATACCATTTTACCAACCTATCCTCTGGTCTCTGAGTCTTTTTATTTTGTCATTATATTTTAGTTTGAATTTTGTTCTCTGGTAATGAATTTTTATATTTTTCTAAAGAATAGATGATTCCCAAGATCCCTGTTCTATAAGTCTTATCTACAAAGCCCACACAGTTGGAACTCGAGAAATTAAATTTTAAGTGTAAGCAAAATACAGTATTGTTTGGCATAGGAGAGACTAGAACTCCTTTAACCCATGCCAGGTGTGTGGCCCCCTAATCCATTCACTTATACCTATTAGAAAACTGGTTCTGCCTTCCAGCTCAAGTTCTGGGTATAGTTAGCAAAGCAGAATGAATACTCCTTTCAAAGTATTCCAAATTGGAAAATTAACTTCACAGATTTCCAATTGTAAAAGCACCCTAAAATCATGGCAAAATGATCAATAGCTACTATATATTTCAATGCCAGGAGCTGAGAAAAAAATCACAGGCAAAAGATGGAATTTAGATGAGTTGCCTAAAGGAAAGCTTTAGATTTGTGCATACTGATAGGTGATTTTCAGAGAAAGCTGAATTATGACTTTTCCCAATCAACTCATCCTTAAAAACGTCAACAGCAGCACAATGCTTTGGATGCTTTGAACATGCTCACTTAAACATACGCCAGCTGAAACTGTGAACAGAGTGAGCTGGTGAGCAAGAACTTCAAATAAGGGAAATTTCTCATACCTCTTGCTACTGCTAAGTCACTTCAGTCGTGTCCGACTCTGTGCAACCCCATAGACGGAAGCCCACCAGGCTCCCCCATCCCTGGGATTCTCCAGGCAAGAACACTGGAGTGGGTTGCTATTTCCTTCTCCAATGCATGAAAGTGAAAACTGAAAGTGAAGTCGCTCAGTCGTATCTGACCCTCAGGGACCCCATGGACTGCAGCCTTCCAGGCTCCTCGGTCCATGGGATTTTCCAGGCAAGAGTACTGGAGTGGGGTGCCATTGCCTTCTCCGTCATACCTCTTACATGATATTAAAAATAAGAAAAGTAAAAGATGTGTGAAGACCTTAGTCTAATTTCTGATTATTAATTGCTATAGCAGTAATTCAAACATGTTTTGATTTCTTACAGTTAACTATGTTTGTAAGTTTTGTTGCCTTTTGAATAGCAGAATGTGCTAAAGAATCAGCAAAATAGCTTAGTGAAATTTACATGACTATCAGATTTCAGGGCTTATTTCTTTTAACTTGTTGGAGTTTTTGAACAAGATAATGCATCTAATTATAACCATAACCTACCTATTTTATGGGGAGATTATAAGAAATTACTTGATGTTACCAATATACCCTTTAAGAGTCTTAAGAAAAATAAGTACAAGATGGCAAGATAATTTGCGGAGCAGAAATAGAGACGCAGACATAGAGAATGGACTTGTGGACACAGCCGGGTAAAGAGTAGGTAGGAAGAACTGAGAGAGTAACATTGACATATATACATTCCCATGTGTAAAATATATAACTAGTGAGAAGCTGCTATATCACACAGGGAGCTTAGCTCGGTGCTCTATGATGACCAAGAGGAATAGGATGGGGTGCAGAAGGGAGGCTAAAGAGGGAGAAAATATATGTATACTTATGCCTGATTCATGTTGATGTATGGAAGAAACCAACATAACACTGTAAAGCAATTATCCTCCAATTAAAAATAAATTTAAAGAAAGATGGTAGCATATATTTTTAGAGGGTGTTAAAATATAGAAATGGACAAAAGTAGTGGCTTCAGGGGTAACTAAATTAAGCATTCATGAATCGGTCTAGAATTTTCAGTACTACAATTCAGAAGAATGCTGCTGCTGCTGCTAAGTCACTTCAGTCATGTCCAACTCTTTGCGACCCCATGGACCGCAGCTTACCTGGCTTCTCCATCCATGGGATTTTCCAGGCAAGAGTACTGGAGTGGGTTGTCATTGCCTTCTCTGCAGAAGAATGCTATCAGTAACTAAATTGAAAGTTACATCAGGACTTCTAATTTAGTTTACTTTATCACCTATATATTTAGTGGACATAAATATATATTTATTTCCAATTAATTCATCAAATTATAATCAAAAGTATTAAGATTTTGTTTTCTTCCACCTTCCAAGCTCATTTTCAACTCAAGTTACCATCATTACTCACTATTTTGAGCTTACAATTACAAAAATAAAGACTTCCAGAGAGTGGATACATAGGTGACTTCCTTTAATTTCTCTCCTCTTAAATCTTGTTGCAAGCATAATCTATAAGGGTACTTTCTCCATAACTGAAATATTTGAATCACTTTTCAAAGTCATCAGTTTTTAAAAAGAACCAGTCATTTGGGATTATTTCTACAGTCACTTCCATCTGGAAACAAACAAACAAAAACTACGGTTCTGCTATGCAGAACATTACTAAAATACCTAGTTGATATGCTAAAGAGTTCTACAAGAGTAGCTCTAATCAATAAATACTAAGATTTGCATCTAACTTATCAATTGTTCATGTATAGTCTGGTTTGTAAACTCTGTTTCTTTCAGTTTATTCCATATAAGAAAATTCTATTATACTAGAAAATTCTTATTGATATTATTTCGTAATAGGTTGTATCTTCTCCCAGAAATTTCTGCTTAAAGGCAGACCCTGCATTTCAGAATTGTTCAACAGTCAGCATTCCTAGTCCTCAAATGATTGAAGTATCTTATTATCTTAGTTATTCACAGTTTTCCTTACTATACCTCAATTTAAACTCAGTGGCTTAACATTGGTCTTTTTAATTTTCCTTTTTTTAAAATTTCATATTTATAAGCCTTCCCTGCTTTATTCAAAGTATCTAGATTTGGGAAAGTATTGAAGGCATAGAAGGACAGCACACTCTTGCTCACTGTGGGAAATATAACATACTTTTCTTCTCTATGTGAAAAGAAAAGTATTAACCCAGTAGAAAAATAGGCATAAGAAAATTGTTAGCAAAATTAGAACTTTTTGTCTGCTACCTCATTTATCGAAATTATTTCCTAAATTACAAAGGTTCTTACATATTTGTTTCACTTTATAATGCTGTTTGAATATTATTGTTGTTCAGTCACTCAGTCATGTCTGACTATTTGTGATCCCATGGACTGCAGCATGCCAGGCTTCCAGTCCTTCACCATCTACCAGAGCTTTCTTAAACTCATGTCCACTGAGTCAGTGACGCCATCCAACCATCTCATCTTCTGTCATCCCCTTCTCCTCCTGCCTTCAATCTTTCCCAGCATCAGGGCCTTTCCAATGAGACAGTTCTTCACATCAGATGGCCAAAGTACTGGAGTTTCAGCTTTAGCATTATTCCTTCCAAAGAACACCGAGGACTGATCTCCTTTAAGTGGACTGGTTGGATCTCCTTGCAGTCCAAGGAACTCTCAAGAGTCTTCTCCAACACCACAGTTCAAAAGCATTAATTCTTCAGTGCTCAGCTTTCTTCACAGTCCAACTCTCACATCCATACACGACTACTGGAAAAACCATAACCTTGACTAGGTTGACCTTTGTTGGCAAAGTAATGTCTATTTCATGGCTGCAATCACTACCTGCAGTGATTTTGGAGTCCTCAAAAATAAAGTCTGGCATTATTTCTACTGTTTCCCCATCTATTTCCTATGAAGTGATGGGACCAGATGCCATGATCTTCATTTTCTGAATGTTGAGCTTTAAGCCAACTTTTTCACTCTCCTCTTTCATTTTCATCAAGAGGCTTTTTAGTTCCTCTTCACTTTCTGCCTTGATGTACTCCTTTCACAATTTGGAACCAGTCTATTATTCCATGTTCAGTTCTAACTGTTGCTTCCTGACCAGCATACAGGTTTCACAGGAGGCAGGGAAGGTGGTCTGGTATTCCCGTATCTTTAAGAATTTTCTTCAGTTTGATGTGATCCACACAGTCAAAGGCTTTAGCTTAGTCAGTGAAGCAAAAGTAGATGTTTTTTCTAGAATTCTCTTGCTTTTTCTATGATTCAGTGGATGTTGACAATTTGATATCTGGTTCCTCTACCTTTTCTAAATCCAGCTTGAACATCTGGTAGTTCTCAGTTCATGTACTGTTGAAGCCTAGCTTGGAGAATTTTGAGCATTACTTTGCTAGCATGTGAAAAGAGTACAATTGTGTGGTAGTTTGAACATTTTTGGCCACCGCTGACTTTTCCAAATTTGTGGCATATTGAGTGCAGCACTTTCATAGCATCATCATTTAGGATTTGAAATAACTCATCTGGGATGCCATAATCACCAGTAGCTTTGTTCATAGTAATGCTTCCTAAGGCCCATTTGACACCACACTCAGGATGTCTGGCTCTAGGTAAGTGATCACCCCATCGTGGTTATCTGGGTCATTAAGATCTTTTTGTATTCTTCTTCTGCGCATTCTTGCCACCTCTTCTTAATATTTTCTGTTTCTGTTAGGTCTATACCATTTCTGTCCTTTGTTGTGCCCATCTTTGCATGAAATATTCCCTTGATATAGCTAATTTTTTTTGACGAGATCTCTAGTCTTTCCCATTCCGTTGTTTTCCTCTATTTCTTTGCGTTGATCACTTAGGAAGGCTTTCTTATCCCTCCTTGCTATTCTTTGGAACTCTGATTTAAGATGGGTGTATCTTTCCTTTTCTCTTTTGCCTTTCACTTTTCTTCTTTTCTCAACTATTTGTAAGGCCTCCTCAAGACAACCACTTTGCCTTTTTTGCATTTCTTTCTCTTGGGAATGGTCTTGATCCCTGCCTCCTGTATAAAGTCAAGAACCTCTATCCATAGTTCTTCAGGTACTCTGTCGATCAGATCTAATACTTTGAATCTATTTGTCACCTCCATTGTATATTCCTAAGGGATTTGATTTAGGTCATACCTGAATTGCCCTATGGTTTTCCCTACTTTCTTCAACTTCAGTCTGAATTTGGCATTAAGGAGTTTAAGATCAGAGTCACAGTCAGTTCCCAGTCTTGATTTTGCTGACTGTATAGACCTTCTCAACCTTTGGCTAAGAATATAATCAATCCGATTTCAGTATTGACCATCTGGTGATGACCATGTGTAGAGTCATATCTTGTGTTGTTAGAATCAGGTGTTTGTTATGGCCACTGCATTCTTGGCAAAACATTGTTAGCCTTTGCCCTGCTTCATTTTTTACTCCAAGACCAAACTTACCTGTTACTCTAGGTATTTCTTGACTTCCTATTTTTGCATTCCAGTCCCCTATGATGAAAAGAACATCTTTGTTTGGTGTTAGTTCTGGAAGGTCTTATAAGTCTTCATGGGTTTGGTCAACTTCACCTTCTCTGGCATCAGTAGTTAGGGCAAGAGAATTTCAGAAAAACATCTATTTCTGCATTATTGAATATACCAAAGCCTTTGATCGTATGGATCAAAACAAACTGGAAAATTCTTAAAGAGATGAGAATACCAGACCACCTTACCTGCCTCCTGAGAAATCTGTATGCAAGTCAAGAAGCAACAATTAGAACAGGATATGGAACAACAAACTAGTTCCAAATTGGGAAAGGATTACATCAAGGCTGTATATTGCCACCCTGCTTATTTAACTTATATGCAGAGTACATCATGAGGAACATTGGGCTAGATGAGGCACAAGCTGGAATCAAGATTGTGAGGAGAAATATCAATAACTTCAGATAATGTGCAGATGACACCACCCTTAAAGTAGAAAGTAAAGAGGAACTAAAGAGCCTCTTGATGAAGGTTAAAGAGGAGAGTGAAAAAGCTGGCTTAAAACTCAACATTCAAAAAACTTAATGTTTGGCATCGGTGATGGCATCCAGTCCCATCACTCCAAGGCAAATAGATGGGGAAACAATGGAAACAGTGACAGACTTTATTTTCTAGGGCTCCAAAGCCACCGCAGCCATGTAATTAAAAGAAATTTGCTCCTTGGAAGAAAAGCTATGACCAGTCTAGACAGCATATTAAAAAGCAGAGACATTACTTTGCCAAAAAAGGTCCATATAAACAAAGCTTATGATTTCTCCAGTAGTCAGGTATGGATATGAGAGTTGGACTATAAAGAAAGCTGAGCAACAAAGAATTGATGCTTTTGAAATGTGGCATTGGAGCACTCTTGAGAGTCCCTTGGACTACAAGGAGATCCAACCAGTCAAACCTAAAGGAAATCAGTCCTGAATTTTCATTGGAAGGACTGATGCTGAAGCTGAAGCTCCAATACTTTGGCTACGTGATGTGAAGAACTGACTCATTGGAAAGACCCGGATGCTGGGAAAGATTGAAGGCAGGAGGAAAAGTGGATGACAGAGCATGAGATGGTTGGATGGCATCACCGACTCAATGAACATGAGTTTGAGTAAACTCTAGGAGTTGGTGGTGGACAGGTAAGCCTGGCATGCTGCTGGGGTTGCAAATAGTCAGACGTAACTGAGCGACTAAACTAAACTGAGTTAGGGCATAGACTTGGATTTCTGTGATATTGAACGGTTTGCCTTGGAAATGAACAGAGATCATTCTGTCATTTTTGAGACTGCACCCAAGTACTGCTTTTCTAACTCTTATTGACTATGAGGGCTACTCCATTTCTTCTAAGGGATTCTTGCCCACAGCAGTAGATATAATGGTCATCTGAATTAAATTCACCCATTCCAGTCCATTTTCGTTCACTTATTCCTAAAATGTCAATATTCACTCTTGCCATCTCTTGTCTGACCACTTCCAATTTACCTTGATTCGTGAACCTAACATTCCACATTCCTATGCAATGTTGTTCTTTATAGTATCAGATTCTGCTTCCACCACCAGCCACATCCGCAGCTGGGTATTATTTTCACTTTGGCTCAGCCTCTTCATTCCTTCTGGAGTTATTTCTCCACTGATCTCCAGTAGCATATTGGGCACCTACCAACCTGGTGAGTTAATCTTTCAATGTCATATCTTTTTGCCTTTTTGATACTCTGCATGGTCACCTCATGCGAAGAGTTGACTCATTGGAAAAGACTCTGATACTGGGAGGGATTGGGGGCAGGAGGAGAAGGGGACAACAGAGGATGAGATGGCTGGATGGCATCACTGACTTGATGGACATGAGTCTTGGTGAATTCCAGGAGTTGGTGATGGACAGGGTGGCCTGGCATGCTGCGATTCATGGGGTCGCAAAGAGTCGGACACGACTGAGCGACTGATCTGATCTGATCTGATGGGGTTCTCAAGGCCAGAATACTGAAGTGGTTTGCCATTCCCTTCTCCAGTGGACCACATTGTGTTAGAACGCTCCACCACAACCTGTCTGTCTTGGGTGGCCCCACATGGCATGGCTCATAGTTTCATTGAGTTAGACAAGGCTGTGGTCCATGTGATTAGTTTGATTAGTTTTCTGTGATTATGGTTTTCATTCTATTTGCCCTCTGATGGATAGGATAAGAGCCTTGTGGAAGCTTCCTGATGGGAGAGACTGACTATGGGCCAGGCCATGCTCAGTAAATCTTTAATCCAATTTTCTGCTGATTGGTGGAGCTGTGTTCCCTTCTTTTGTATCTATTTTTACTTCTTCTGTATCTATTCTAACGAATAATGTACCTCCTTTTGACCAAGTTTTGTGTTTTTCATGTATTAATGGGTCTGTTTACATAGGGAACATTTTCCAGGAAGATGCATTTTTGAAAAAACTATGTTGTTAACCAATCTAGAATTTTGCTAGGATTTCAATACTAAACTCTAATCTCTTGAGAGTAAGAATTGTCAAATAAACTCATTATATTATTTATCAAATCTTAAAATATTTATTGAGTAGCTACTATTTCTAGGAATTATAAAGAGTTACAAAAAGATCATATAATATATCAATTTATATAAATATTACTTAGTATCACCAGTATCTCTAGGGACTGTGCTTGATTGACATTTGACAGTCAATAGGGCTAGTTGGTGGCTCAGAAGGTAAAGAGTCTGCCTGCATTGTGGGAGACCTAGGTTTGTTCCCTGAGTCAGTAAGATCCCCTTGAGAAGGAAATGGCAACTCACTCCAGTATTCTTGTCTGGAGAATTCCATGGACAAAGGAGCCTGGTGGGCTATATAGTCCATGGGGTCACAGAATCAGACACAACTAAGTGACTGATACTTTCACTTTCTACTTTGTAAACAAGACTAGGATGTGCCCTCTTACCACGCCTACTCAGTGTCATAGAGGGAAGCCCTGGCTGGGGCAGTAAAACAAGATAAAGAAATAAAGTTTACACAAATTGAGAAAGAAGAAATTGTCTCTATTCACTGAAGGCATGATTGTCTATGTAGAAAACCTTAAACAATTAAAAAACAGTCCTACAATTAATAAGTGAGCATAACAAGGTTGAGGATACGAGGTTAACATACAAAAGTCAACTGATTTTCTATATACCAGCAAAGAACAATTGAAATATGAAATGTATACAAAGTTATAACATTTCAATAGCACTCAATGAAACATGCATAAATCTAATGAAATATGAATAGGATGCATAAGCAGAACACCATAAGCAGAATCACAAGAAACACTGGTGAAAAAAAATCAAAAAAATATCTCAATAAAAGGAGAGGTGTCTATGTTCAGGGATTGAAGACAATATTATTAAAATGTCAATTCTTCTCAACCTGATCTATTGAGTCAATGTAATCCCAAAACAAAATCCCAGAAAGCTATTTTGCAGATATTGTTTCTAAATTTTCTATGGAAAAGAAAAAGTCCTAGAAGAGGCAACACAATAATTAAGAAGAAAATTGGAGAACTGGATGTTCATTTGCAAAAAACAAAAATAAAACAAAACAGAACACAATTACGCCTTACATAAAACATTAACTGAAAATCAATCTTACATCTAAAATGCAGAACAAAAACTTATTGATAAAGACATAGAAGAAAATCTACAACCTTAATTTGGTGATGAGTTTTCAATAAAACACCAATAGCCCAACTCATGAGGAAAGATAAATTGAACTTCATTAAAATAAAAATATTCTGCTCTGTCATAAGCACTGTTAAGAGAATAGAAAATAAGCCAAAGACTGGAAAAATACGGTTGTAAAACATATAACTGATAAATGACTTGAATCAAAAATATACTAAGAACTCTTCAGTCAGTTCAGTTCAGTTCAGTGGCTCAGTCGTGTCTGACTCTTTGTGACCCCATGAATCACAGCACGCCAGGCCTCCCTGTCCATCACCAACTCCCAGAGTTCACTCAGACTCACATCCATCGAGTTGGTGATGCCATCCAGCCATCTCATCCTCTGTTGTCCCCTTCTCCTCCTGCCCCCAATCCCTCCCAGCATCAGAGTCTTTTCCAATGAGTCAACTCTTCACATGAGGTGGCCAAAGTACTGGAGTTTCAGCCTTAGAATCATTCCTTCCAAAGAAATCCCAGGGCTAATCTCCTTCACAATGGACTGGTTGGATCTCCTCGCAGTCCAAGGGACTCTCAAGAGTCTTCCCCGACACCACAGTTCAAAAGCATCAATTCTTCGGCGCTCAGCCTTCTTCACAGTCCAACTCTCACATCCATACATGAGCACTGGAAAAACCATATACCCAACAAAAAGAAAGCAAAACACAATTTGAAAACGGACAAAAGATCTCAGCAGAAACATCTTTGAAGAAAATATGAAAAGTGAAAGTTTTAGTAACTCAATATGTCCAATTCTTTTGCAACCCCATGGACTGTAGCCCACCAGGCCTCCTCTGCCATGGAATTCTCCAGGCAAGAATACTGGAGTGGATAACCACTTCCTTCTCCAGGGAATCTTCCCAACCCAGGGATCGAACTTGAGTCTCCTGCACTAAAGGCAAATTCTTTACTGTCTGAGCCACCAGAGAAGCCCAAATATATACAGATGGCAAATAAACATATGAAAACATGCCAGTCGTATTTGTCATTCAGTTAGGACTTCCCTGGTGGCTCAGACGGTGTCTGCCTACAATGAGGGAGATTGGGGTTCAATCCTTGGGTTGGGAAGATCCTCTGGAGAAGAAAATGGCAACCCATTCCAGTACTCTTGCCTGGAAAATCCCATGGACAGAGGAGCTACAGTCCATGGGGGTCACAAAGAATCAGACACAACTGAGCAACCCTTTGCGACCCCCCATGGACTACAGCATTCCATGCTTCCCTGTACGTTACACCTATTAGAGTAGCTAAAATGAAACAAACAAAAAAAGACCATATCAATAGCTGGTGAAGATATGGAGCAATAGAATATCTCATTCATTGCTGGTGAAATAGCAAATGGGTCAGGAAGATCCCCTGGTGGAGGGCATGGCAACCCACTTGAGTATTCTTGCCTGGAGAATCCCATAGACAGAGGAGCCTGTTAGGATACAGTCCATAGGGTCACACAGAGTCGGACACAACTGAAGTGATTTAGCATGCCTGCATGCACAGTCACTTAGATTGCTAGTTTCTTTGAAGATTAAACATCTTAGCACACAATTCAGCAATGGTGCTCATAGGTATTTATTCAATAAATTGAAAAAATAATGTTCACACAAACTTACAAATTTATAGGAGCTTTTAGTTTTTGGTGATTATAGTAAAACTATTATAAGCATTCAAACTTAGCCTGTAGTGGTGGGAAAAAGGCAAGAAAACAGATTCTCCTGTACAGGCCTCCATAAAAAAATGCAGCAGCATTGCTGACACTTTGATTTTAGCCCAGTAAAATTATGTCATATTTCTGACTTATATTGAACTAACATCAGCTATTAACAGTAGAGGAAATGATATGGGTATACAGGCATTCTTTGTGTTAACAGCTCTAAAAAATTCAGATGTCTATCCACGAATGCACATATTTTGCCTTCAGTCAATGTAAAACTGAACTGGTCTGTCTTTCCAGTCATCTCAGGGACTCTTGTGTCCTTTATAAACTGATTCATCTTGAAAAGCTAAGCACAGAGATTTGATATTCTTCATTTTCTATTTGTGAAGCATATTGTGAGAATAATAATGACAACCTCACTAAACGCCATCAAAGGACAGGACATATTTTACCATATGATAAACCTCCTTTTTAACAGATCTGTTATACACACTGAATAGGTGTTTCTCCTATTTTACTGATAAAAAAAAAATAAAGTTCAAAAATCTAAGAATCTGTGAAGTTGCCTCAGTGATTTGAGATAGGAGGCTTTTCAGAACAACTAAAATTTCCCATTTTACAGATTTTGTTAAGTCACTTCAGTCGTGTCCAACTCTGTGCAATCCCATAGATGGCAGCCCACCAGGCTCCCCAGTCCCTGGGATTCTCCAGGCAGGAACACCGGAGTGGGTTGCCATTTCCTTCTCCAATGCATGAAAGTGAAAAGCGAAAGTAAAGTTGCTCAGTCCTGTCCGACTCTTAGCGACCCCATGGACTGCAGCCTACCAGGCTCCTCCATTCACGGGATTTTCCAGGCAAGAGTACTGGAGTGGGGTGCCATCACCTTCTCTGATTTTACAGATAGGTTTTGTATATAACAACATTTAGTAACAGTATATTTTCATGACAAAAAATACTTGTTATACATTGTAAAACCTTTTAGTATGAAAATTATTGAAAAATATTGATGAAAGAAGGGAAAGATGCAATACTGTCAACAAACAAAAATGACAAACCAACTGAATAAAACAGCAAATATATAAATCAACCTCTTCCACAGACCTGAAGAATAAGAAAGGACGAGTGCCAGGCAATTTTGCATAATAGTAGAAAATAGAATAACACACAACACATTCCCTCAGGGAAATATTTAAAACAGAATTATTTGGTAGTATGCCAATACTAATACTAAATTCAGGTTTCAATTGCACTTACCAAGTATGATGTAACCTACTTAGTTTGGTTGATCTGAAGTGAACTTGCGAATCCTTTGGATAAAGACCATTAAAATCAGAAACAATGATTTATAAACTTTCCCAGATATTGTTCAATACTGAATGGGAGTGTTAACTCTCTCTTTTCAGTGTCTGCAAAGCACTGGTGTCTTTACATTAAAGTTAGTAGGCTATGTTGGAGACATATACATTCAGCTCCAGAGCTGAGTCCTTATAAAACTTAAGGGCTCGCCTATAGGGTTTAACTCAACAAGGTTTTCCTCTCACCTCCTCAAGCAAAAAAAAAAAAAAAATGTTTTAACTTTTAAATAGCTCTCACTAGAAAAACAAAGTGATAAACATGAAAACAGATTCTTTCTCTTTTTAACTTTTTCACTTAGATCATGCTACAGGGAGGCTGTATTTAAATACTCAAACAGGTGTATTCCATACATCCCCTACCTCAATATCTCTAGGAAGAGGTAAATCTCTGTTTGTACAGGTATGTATAATCATTAAGTCATGCCATCATTGCTGAAGCACTAAACAAACCCTGTGCTTCTTTTGGGCTTCCCAGCTGGTGCTAGTGGTAAAGAACCCATCTGCCAATGTGGAAGACATAAGAGATGTGAGTTAGATCCCTGGGTAAATAGATATTCTGGATGAGGGCATGGCAACCCACTCCAGTTCTCTTGCCTGAAGAATCCCATGGACAGAGGAGCCTGGCAGGCTACAGTCCATAGAGTGCAAACAGTTAAACATACCTGAAGCAACTTAGCACACACACACGCTTCTTTTAAAGCAGCAGATTTATCTGAGAATTTGTACATATATATTTCATGACTGAGCCAAAAGAGCCAAAATAAACTTTTGTTTCATAGGCAGTATGTTTCTACATTTCAAATTACACACACAATCTGTCAAACCACACACATTTTACTTTGAGAGATACCATTAAGTAGCAAGTCATTTGGCTTCATTACTGATGATGATGTTTTTTTATTAGTTTCCCTTGGCCAACTCCCTATTTATAACAGTACTTTGTATTTACTTTGGACATATTTATGAAAGCTGTCTTAGACTCTTTGCCCTCTGATCCCATCATCTTTCATTTCTGAATCTGTTTCTATTAACTATATTTTGTCCTGATTATGAGTCATATTTTCCTACTTATTTGCTTGCCCAGTAATTTTTTCTTGGTTGCAAGACATTAGTAAGTGTTAGGTTATTGGATGTCTCTATTTTGTTTTCTCCTGTGGAGGAGTATTCAGCTCTGATCTAGGAGATAATTCACATATTGGTGGTCCCACACTCTGGCAACACTGAGGCTGGATTAATTCATTGCAGTTATATAAAGGATCCTAAAGTAATATAAAGGATCTTAAATCCTAATATAAAGAATCCTTACTTAAATGAGACATGTATTCCTCAGCTCACTAAGATGCTAACACACTCCTAGAGGCATTTAAGTTTGTGAATCTTGATCTATAAACCCATGAGATTATCTGGCAGAATTCCATCCAAACCACTTCCCATTTACTCCTCCCTGCAGTCCCCGCCCTTACTAGATCTATAGCAATAGAGTCTATAGTATCCTGAATTTCTGTCTGCTCATAAACATATAATTGTTAATACTGACAGGCCTGAAGGACATTATTTGTAATCCTAGGGGGGATACAATGAGAATAAATAAAGAAATCTCAAATAGAAAAATATTCCTGGAAATCTTTCATTCTAAGCTCTCAGTAGCTCTTTCTTTTTCCTTTTATTTAGAAGTTACTGCCAGTGTCAGTTAAAAAAAAAATATATATATATATACATATGTGTGTGTGTGTATATATATATATATATATATATATATATATATATCAGCAGCTGCAGGCCTGCTTTTCTTTTCCTATAAATGACAGTGAGAGGAAATTCCCAGTTGGGCTGGATTATTCAAATTAGCCATAACTCAAAATCCTTCACAATGAACTCAGGAATTTATTATATGATTTAACTCTGCAACTGATGTATCATATTTCTAATTAAATTTTTGTTAGACCAAAGCTGTATTTTCTGAGAACTCCTTTTTCTGAGAGCTCAACCTTTTGAACAGGAGTACAAAAGGAAAGGTGATATAAAACTAAAAATATCTTCTGGGTAAACCATCAGAGTACTTCCATAAAACTCATCAAGAATAGGTAAAACTCAATGTTTTAGAAAATGTTTCTTCTATTTTTATGCCCAGGAAGCAAACATATTTACAGGACAGTAGACAAATGATATCGAGTTAAAATAATATCAATTTCCCTTCCAGAAAAGGAGGAAATCACCCTCCTGTGCATTGTTTACAGTTTTAGGGAAAACAGGTGAGCAGAAAGAGCATCTCTCCAGTCTTTCTTTCTTGAATGGATATGTGACCTTATTTTTTCCAAGACTTTTTTTGCTCAAAAATAATTCTTTAATCTGATCTCAACAAACTGCTATAGAGAACCTTTCAATATTATGAAAATATCCTGAGAAGTACCGTGTTGATTGTTGTTCAGTTGCTCAGTCATGTCTGACTTTCTTGACCCCATGAACCCCCGCACACCAGGCTTCCCTGTCCTTCACCATGTCCGGAAGTTGCTCAAACTCATGTCCTTTGACTTGGTGATGCCATTCAACTATCTCATCCTCTGTCACCCCTTCTCCTCCTGCCTTCAGTCTTTCCCAGCATCAGGGTCTTTTCTAAAGAGTCAGCTGTTCTCATCAGGTGGCCAACGTATTAGAGCTTCAGCATCAGTCCTTCCAATGAATATACAGGGTTGATTTCCTGTAGAATTGACTGGTTTGATCTCCATGCAGCCCAAGGGACTCTCAGGAGTCTTCTCCAACATGACAGTTTGAAACCATTAATTCTTCAGTGCTCAGCCTTATTTATGGTACAAGTCTCACATCTGTTCATGACTATGGAAAAAACCATAGCTTTGACTATATGGACCTTTGCTGGCAAAGTAATGTCTCTTCATGTATGGATGTGAGAGTTGGACTGTGAAGAAGGCTTAGCACCGAAGAATTGACGCTTTTGAACTGTGGTGTTGGAGAAGACTCTTGAGAGTCCCTTGGACTGCAAGGAGATCCAACCAGTCCATTCTGAAGGAGATCAGCCCTGGGATTTCTTTGGAAGGAATGATGCTGAAGCTGAAACTCCAGTACTTTGGCTACCTCATGTGAAGAGTTGACTCATTGGAAAAGACTCTGATGCTGGGAGGGATTGGGGGCAGGAGGAGAAGGGGACGCCAGAGGATGAGATGGCTGGATGGCATCACTGACTCGATGCACATGAGTCTGAGTGAACTTTGGGAGTTGGTGATGGACGGGGAGGCCTGGTGTTCTGTGATTCATGGGGTCACAAAGAGTCAGACACGACTGAGCGACTGAACTGAACTGAACTGAATGTCTCCATTTTAATATGCTGTCTAGTTTTGTCATAGCTTTTCTTTCAAGGAGCAAGTATCTTTTAATTTCATGGCTGTAGTTACTGTCTACAATGATTTTGGAGCCTAAGAAGATAAAGTCTGTCACTGTTTCCATTGTTTCCCATTCTATTTCCCATGAAGTGATGGGACCAGATGCCATGATCTTAGTTTTGGAGGTCCACAGAACTAGAGGCCAGCACAGTTTCATAAAACATGAAATGGAGTATGTGTTGCCCTCACTTGTATAGACAGGGCTCTAACTATGACTTCTACCTGCATCTAATACTAATTAGGATCACAAAGGAGAAAAATACACACAGCATTAAATCTTAAATTTTTATTTTGATATTTAACATCACCATGGTGGTTTTTATGTGTTGTTTGAAAAATAAGTGTTAACTCAAATAGTGGTTTCAAATTTTTTAGGGATATTTTCCCCACTGGTTCCATATAACATCTTAGAGGGAAAATGTCTCCAAGAGAATTTTTTTCTAAGATTAAAAAAAAATATGTGAAGTTTCTTAATGAGGTAAACTCTCACAAATAAGATAATCCATTTCTGCTATGGGATAGAAATTTTTTTCAGGAAGGAAACTAACTTGCCATACACATTTCCTCATAAAGCATCCATCGCTCAGTGTCACCTTTTGCTTCCTTGTTCCCTTAAAATCAGCAGGCAACAATCTTAAATTGAGCTTTTCAATAGGGTGCAAAAGAATATTTTAGCACCTTTACCTAAATATAAAGTATAGGAGATACTTTCCATTTTAGATACAAGACTTTGCCAATGGGAACATTTAATGTAATTAATGTATTTCTATAAAATGTTATAAAGTCACTCTATATTGAAAACTATGGGGTTTGTTCTTGTGTTTGCATTACCAGGAAAACACAAAAAACTGAAATCAAGATTTGGTTTAAAATATAAAACCATCACAACCTTGAGAATCAGGGCATTTCCTGTAGCTGAACAGAAAGCACAGAACTGTCCCATTTTCAAAACGCACTTCCCATATTATCTTTCACTTGGATTATATACATCAAAATTCTCTAAAGGTAGGATTGCATAAACAAATAGGGCATCTGAAAAACCTAAACCATAACAATTTTAGTTGAATTTTTACCCTACTAATAAAGTTGTTTAAGATTTCCTCATCAGCTTATTAAAAGGTTAAACAAGAAAGTTCAACAAATATTTATGAACAAAGTTCAAAAAAACTTGAAGAAAAAAAGGCCAATATATGACTCTGAGGAGAGTCTTCTCTGAAAACCATTATTTTCTCTCCCCAGTGGCCACAGCTTCATTTCTGTTTCAGACATTTTGCAAAGCTGACCTAACAGGCCTTGACTTGGGATAACAGACCTCCAGGAAACCTGGAGCTCCCACTCCCCTCCATCAAATAGAAAGAAACCTAGAATGTCCCTGATTCAGTTTATTTGCTTACAGACTAGATGGGATAATTAAAAAGAAACATATTTTCATTTTACCCCACTTTATAAGCCTTTCTAGTTGCCAAATGCCAAAAGTGCCCTGTCTTGATAATGGCTTCTATGGTTTTATCACTAGGAATAACTAATCTAAATGAGCTTAGAAATATCCCCCAACCTACTCTTCTTCCCATCCACCACCATACACAAAGGACAATAAAACTGCATGCCTGGAAAATCCCCTAGACAAGCTGAAGTGTCAATTCTAATTAGACTTTGGGCATTTTAACTAAATTCTCAATCAAGTCTGGAAAAATATATAAGTCATTCTTGGTACTAGTCATTTTCAGTAAAATGACTCAGAAACTGATCCAACCCTATGGCAGTATTACAAGCTCTAGCAATTGACCAGGTTGTTTTGGAAAGATCACCTTTGATCATATGATTGAGACAGCCTTTTCAGGAGATCATGAATTACAACCCAAACCCAATACACTATACCAACTGTTATAGCTATTGAGCCCAAATATCTCCTGCAATTTCAGTAGCTGGGCAGGTTGCGACCATTGTAAAAGAAAGCCTATAGGTGATAGATATAAGAGGACTTAACAGCAATGTAGTATAGGGGGTCAAAGTCCAATTTTCCCAGGAGATGAGAAGTAAATTGGTATTGACAGAATGAGTAGGAATTTTGCCAGATTGAGACAGAGAATAAAAGGACATAAGGATGGACCTAGAGACTGTCATACTGAATGAACTAAGTCAGACAGAGAAGGAGAAATATTGTATGGCATCCTTTTTATATGGAATCTAAAAAGAAACAATACAAATGAACTTATTTGCAAAACAGACTCACAGAACTTAGAGAATGAAGTTATGGTTGCCAGAGGAAAGGATAGGGGAAACAGATAGTTAGGGAATTTGGGATGGACATAAACTCACTGCTATATTTAAAAAGGATAATCAGAAAAGTCTTACTGTATAGCACAGAGAACTGTGCTTAATGTTATGTGGTAGCCTGGATGGGAAGGGAGTTTAGGGAGAATGGATGCATGTATATATAAGGCTGAGTCCTTTTGCTGTCCACTTGAAATTATCACAACATTGTTAATTAAATTAATTGGCTATACTCCAATATAAAATAAAAAGTAAAATAAAATAAATGGTACAAAATAAAAGAGGCTGCCCAGAAATCGCTTTTCTAACCTGAACACCAATAGCTACTCTATATAAAAGCACTGATCCAATCAAGTTACTTGTTTTGTGCCTTTTTTTTTTTTTTTGGCTTTTTTATTGCTTGAATATGCTTTTCTCTGCCTCTCTACTCATGATATAGGCCAGATTTTACTTCAAGTTATCAAATGTATGAGTGAGTGAAAGTCACTGAGTCGTGTCTGACTCTTTGCAACCCCATGGACTATACAGTCCATGGAATTCTCCAAGCCAGAATATTGGAGTGGGTAACCATTCCTTTCTCCAGGGGATCTTCCCAACCCAGGGATCTGAACTCAGGTATCCAACATTGCAGAAGAATTCTTTACCAGCTAAGCCACCAAGAAAGCCCGAGAATACTGGAGTGGGTAGCCTATCCCTTCGCCAGTGGATCTTCCACACCTGCATTGCAAGCAGATTCTTTACCAGCTGAGCTAACAGGGAAGCCCTATCAAATGTATAGGCACCTTTCAATATGCAGCACTACAACAACCTTGTCTAGGAAGCACTGACTTACTTTTCCAGATGAATATGGCCTCTCCCTTTCTGGTCATTTCTGACACTTTTAATTTTCATAATAAATAACAACTCAAGCAGAAAGAGAAAATGAAATGAGCATATAAGGATATTTCTCTATCAGTTCAGTCACTCAGTCATGTCCAGCTCTTTGTGATCCCATGGACTGCAGCACGCCAGGCCTCCCTGTCCATCACCAATTCCTGGAGTTTACTCAAACTCATGTTCATTGAGTTGGTGATGCCATCCAACCACCTCATCTTCTGTAATCCCATTCTCCTCCTGCCTTCCATCTTTCCCAGCATCAGGGTCTTTTCAGATGAGTCAGTTCTTCGTATCAGGTGGCCAAAGTATTGGAGTTTCAGCTTTAGCATCAGTCCTTCCAATGAATATTCAGGACTGATTTCCTTTAGGATGGACTGGTTGGATCTCCTTGCAGTCCAAGGAACTCTTAAGAGTCTTCTCCAACATCACAGTTCAAAAGCATAATTCTTCAGCACTCAGCTTTCTTTATAGACCAACTCTCACATCTATACATGATTAATGGAAAAACCATAGCTTTGACTAGATGAACATTTGTTGGCAAAGTAATGTCTCTCCTTTGTAATATGCTGTCTAGGTTGGTCAAAACTTTTCTTCCAAGGAGCAAATGTCTTTTAATTTCATGGTTGTAGTCACCATTTGCAGTGCTTTTAGAGTCCACCAAAAAAAAGACTGTCACCATTTCCATTGTTCCCCCATCTATTTGCCATGAAGTGATGGGACCAGATTCGATGATCTTCGTTTTCTGAATGTTGAGTTTTAAGCCAACTTTTTCACTCTCCTCTTTCACTTTCAAGAGCTTCTTTATTTCTTCTTTACTTTCTGCTGTAAGGGTGGTGTCATCTGCATATCTGAGTTCATTGATATTTCTCCTGGCAATCTTGATTCCAGTGTGTGCTTAATCCAGCCTGGCATTTCTCTTGATGTATTCTGCATATAAGTTTAATAAGCAGGGTGACAATATACAGATTTGATGTACTCCTTTGCTGATTTGGAATCAGCCTGTTGTTCCATGTCCAGTTCTAACTGTTCATTCTTGACCTGCATACAGATTTCTCAGGAGGCAGGTCAGGTGGTCTGGTATTCCCATCTCTTTCAGAATTTTCCACAGTTTATTGTGTTCCACACAGTCAAAGGCTTTGGCATAGTCAATAAAGCAGAAATAGATGTTTTTCTGGAACTCTCTTGCTTCTTTGATGATCCAGCAGATGTTGGCAATTTGATCTCTGGTTCCTCTGCCTTTTCCAAATCCAGCCTGAACATCTGGAAGTTCACAGTTCACGTAGTGTTGAAGCCTGGCTTGGAGAATCTTGAGTATTATCTTACCAGCGTGTGAGATGAGTGCAATTGTGCAGTAGTCTAGCATTCTTTGACATTGCCTTTTTTGGGATTGGAATGAAAACTGACCTTTTCCAGTCTTGTGGCCACTGCTGAGTTTTCCAAATTTGCTGGCATACTGAGTGCAGCACTTTCACAGCATCATCTTTTAAGACTTGAAATAGGTCAACTGGAATTCTATCACCTCCACTAGCTTTGTTCATAGTGATGCTTCCTAAAGCCCACTTGACTTTGCATTCAATGATGTCTGGCTCTAGGTGAGTGATCATACAACCATGATTATCTGGGTCATGAATATCTTTTTTGTATAGTTTTCTGTGTATTCTTGCCACCTCTTCTTAATATCTTCTGCTTCTGTTAGGTCCATAACATTTCTGTTCTTGATTGTGCCCATCTTTGCATGAAATGTTCCCTTGGTATCTCTGATTTTCTTGGAGTGATATCTAGTGTTTCCCATTCCTTTGTTTTCCTCTATTTCTTTGTATTGATCACTGAGGAAGGCTTTCTTATCTCTCCTTGCTATTCTTTGGAACTCTGCATTGAAATGGGTATATCTTTCCTTTTCCCCTTTGCCTTTTGCTTCTCTTCTTTTCTCAGCTATTTGCAAGGCCTCCTCAGACAACCATTTTGCCTTTTTGCATTTTTTTTCCCCTTGGAGATGGTTTGATCCCTGCCTCCTATACAATGTGATGAACCTCTGTCCATAATTCTTCAGGCACTCTATCAGATCTAATCCCTTGAATCTATTTGTCACTTCCACTGTATAATCGTAAGGGATTTGAGTTAGGTCATATCTGAATGGTCTAGTGGGTTTTGGTACTTTCTTTAATTTAAGTCTGAATTTGGCAATAAGGAGGTCACGATCTGGGCCACAGTCAGCTCCCAGTCTTGTTTTTGCTGACTGTATACAGCTTCTCCATTTTTGGCTGCAAAGAATATAATCAATCTGATTTCAGTATTGACCATCTGGTGAGGCTCATGTGTAAAGTCTTCTCTTGTGTAGTTGGAAGAAGTTGTTTGCTATGACCAGTGCTTTCTCTTGGCAAAACTCTACTATGCTTTGCCCTGCTTCATTCTGTACTCCAAGGCCAAATTTGCCTGTTACTCCAGGTTATTTCTTGACTTTTACTTTTGCATTCCAATCTCCTATATGAAAATGACATCTTTTTTGGGTATCATTTTTAGAAGGTCTTGTAGATCTTCATAGAGCCATTCAACTTCAGCTTCTTCAGCATTACTGGTCAGGGCATATACTTGGATTACTCTGATATTGAATGGTTTGCCTGGGAAACGAACAGAAATCATTCTGTCATTTTTGAGATTGCATCCAAGTACTGCATTTCGGACTCTTTCGTTGACTATGATGGCTACTCCATTTCTTCTAAGGGATTCTTGCCCACAGTAGTAGATATAATGGTCATCTCAGTTAAATTCACCCTTTCCAGTCCATTTTAGTTCGCTGATTCTTAGAATGTCGACGTTCACTCTTGCCATCTCCTGTTTGACCACTTCCAATTTGACTTGATTCATGGACCTAACATTCTGGGTTCCTATGCAGTATTGCTCTTTACGGCATCCCACTTTACTTCCATCACCAGTCACATCCATAACTGGGTGGTGGTGTTGCTTTGTCTCAGTCTCTTCATTCTTTCTGGAGTTATTTCTCCACTGATATCCAGTAGCATACTGGGCACCTACTGACCTGGGGAGTTCATCTTTCAGTGTCCTATCTTTTTGCCTTTTCATACTGCTCATGGGGTTCTCAAGGCAAGAATACTGAAGTGGTTTGCCATTCTCTTCTCCAGTGGACCACGTTTTGTTAGAACTCTCCAACATGACCTGTCTGTCTAGGGTGGCCCTACAAGTCATGGCTCATTTATTTAGATAGATAAGGCCATAGTCGTTGTAATCAGATTGGTTCATTTTCTGTCATTCTGGCTTATCCGTCTCCATCAGAGGCTTATGGAAGCTTCTGAATGGAGACACTGATTGAGGGGGAACCTGGACCTTGTTCTGATGGGCAGGGCCATGCTCAGTAAATCTTTAACCCAATTTTCTATTGATGAGTGGGGCTGTGTTCCTTCCCTGTTATTTGAAAAGTAAAAGCAAAGTCACCCAGTCGAACTCTTTGCTAACTCATGGACTATAGCCTACCAGGATCCTCTGTCCATGGGATTTTCCAGCCAAGAGTACTGGAGTGGGTTGCCATTTCCTTCTCCAGGGGAGTTTCCTGACCCAGGGAATGAACTCGGGTCTCCAGAGCAATGTAGGCAGACGCTTTACCATCTAAGCCACCAGGGAAGTCCCTGTTATTTACCTGGGGCCAAACTATGGTGGAGGTAATGGAGATAATGGCAACCTCCTTCAAAACTGCTACACTCAGTTGTCCCCAACCTGCAGCAGGCCACGGCCAACCACACCTCCACCGGAGACTCCTGAACACTCACAGGCAAGTCTGGGTCAGTCTCTTTTGGGCTCACTGCTCCTTTCTCCTGGGTCCTGGTGAGCACAAGGTTCTGTTTAAGCAAAGAAATAAACAAATAATTAATAGTTAATAGTTCTCTACATGTAATAGATTATCAACTAATATTTGAGTGACTAAATAAAATTGACCTGAAAACAGCTTCTATCTAAAAGTAATGTCAAGGTTCTGTTTAGATGCTTCTTGCCTGTTATAACAAGAAAACACTGTGGTACTCCTTTTAGGTCATTTATTATCTTCTAATTAGCTAAAGCAGCTAATTTAACCAATATTTTATCTCAGGGCATGCACCATATACTGATGAACCTAGAATACATAAGATAGAATTTTCTGCATCCAAAGACATGATAAATACAGTTTTGTCTCTTAGCTTTTCTGATATTTCTTCCTAAAGTGTGTTAAACCTTGTAAAGTGGTTCAGTTTTTAGAGCCATCGGAGCCTTACCATTGTTTGTATGTAAGGCAGTTCTATATCATGTGTGATATTTCTAGCACCAGTTACACTATTCTCCAACTTTAAAATCTACAACCTTAAAAAAAGACTGTGGTGCTTACTGTTTATAGTCACTTTGCTCAATCGTGTCCAACTCTCTGTGGCCCCATGGACTATAGCCAGCTAGGCTCCTCTGTCCATGGAATTTTCTAGGCAAGAGTACTGGAGTAAGTTGTCATTTCCTACTTCAAGAGATCTTCTTGACCCAAGGATCAAACCAAGCCCTCTCATGTCTCCTGAACTGGCAGGCAGATTCTTTACCACCAGTGCCACCTGGGAAGCCCTTGAGATTTCATTTGATCCACACCCTGAGTCAGTCAATCAAAATCTGATGGATAAGTCAATCCTAATTGTTAAGGTAGCTAGAAAAGCAAATTTCACAGTGTCCCATGACAAGTTATTCTATTTTAAGGCTTTCACTACCTAGAAAAGACATACCTAATCAATGACAATGCAGAGGAAATGAGGAGGGAAAGAAACTATTCTTTAATAATTGCATTCAGTATTCAAGGCAGAGTGCTAATGGTTTTACATGTGTACATTAAGCAACCCTTGAAAAAACCAATGTGCTTAAAATTGTCACTGTTATGCTTATTTAGAAATGAGAGAATTAAGAACTGAAGAATGCATGCATCATGCTCAAAACTGCACAGCAAATAAAGAACAACTTAAATTATCTAAATAAGAGTATTAGATTCAAAGAAAGGAATAGGGTAGAGGCCCTCACTTCACTTACATTTTTCAGAAACGACTTGAGAGTTCTCTCTTCTGTACCAAAAAGCAAGTTTAGACAAGCATTATTCCCTCATATTCTCTACTTTTCCTTAGAAAACCTATAGCCTGCAAGAGGCAACCCAACCTATTTATCAATTTATCCATATACTAAACTTTATTCAGTACTAATTACACATCTGTAACTGCAAGAGCCTCTGATACGCTGATCAATAAAACATGCATTCTTCTCTTTAGGAAGTAAAGATAAGCACAAGAGACAGACATAAAAGAAGTAATCACACTAAGAAAAAATTGCAGTGTCATGCAACAGAAAGAACAAAAATATATACAGGGTGTTCTCAAGTAATATAACAAGACAACTTTCTTAAGATCAAGAGGGTAGAAAAGACCTCCTATAGATGATACTTAAAGTGGAGAATAAATGAGTTAACCTGGGGGAAGGAGGGTATTAAGAAGGGAAAAGAAACAGTCCAAGTGTAGGAAATGAAATGTATAAAAGCCCTGGAGTAGGATCTAACATAATAGGGGAATAGAAAAGAGTTCAGTATCTAAAGCACAGTGATCAAGGAAGTGGTATGTGGGACTCTCGGGCACTCCGGTGGTTAAGAGTTTGCCTTCCAAGGCAGGGGCTGTGGGTCCCACCCCTGTCCAGGGATCTAGGGTTCCCACATGACTCCTGGCCCAAAAACAAACAAACAAAAAAACCATAAAACAGAAGCAAAATTGTAACAAACTCAATCGTTTAAAAAATGGTTCACATAAAAAAATCTTAAAAAAAAAAAGAAATAGTGATACAAAATATGGCAAAGAGGCAGGCGGCAGGGGCCACCCAGGTAGAACTGTATGTTCTATTCCAATGGAACACTAAGCCATTGACATGTTTTGAGCAGAGGTGTGACAATGTATAACCTAAGTTTTATAGTGATTACTCTAAAAACACTTGAAATTAATGATGGCAAAGACAACAATATTATTAATAATAATAGCAATTTGGTAACAGCTGATAATAACTATGGGAAAGAGTAGTTTGGATAAATTTTGTACATCTTAAAAAATCAGGCTTTTTTTTTTTTTTTGCAGGAAGAAAAGTAAAGATTTAGAATATTGCCCCCACATCATGGGCCTAAAATATACAACTCAAATCTTCTAGGATAACTGATTTAACAAGAGGTAGGTATTCTGATCCAAAATTATCTGCTCAGTTTCTCTCTCCTGGTAATTGCTATTTGGAAAACAGAATGAATCATTCAAATGTATGGAGCTGAACTGAAAACTTTGACAGCCTGGGAGCTAAAGCTGCCATGGAATAACAATGATGAGTCAAGAATGCAATGCTACGTAAGCAAGGAGAGCTGGGCCACAGAGAGAAGCAGAAGAGTCAAGCTGACATTCAGAAAGAAAAGAGAAGAAAACACGTGTCCTAAAAAATTTCAAGTTCCCATGAAACCCTCCTGGGCTTCCATGAGGCCATTAACATTAAAGTACAATTGATTTTTAATAAGTTAATTCTTACTTGTTTCTATTCCTGAAACAAAGCTCCCTTGGGTAAGAAAATTAGGAGATATTCATCCTGGTTATGTTTATTTCAATGCTATGTTAATATTTATACCTACCATCGGAGTTGATATAAAATTAATCTAGACCCATAATATATGTGAATTAAAGGAACATAGGGAGCCTGGTGGTCTGCCGTCTATGGGGTCGCACAGAGTCAGACACGACTGAAGCGACTTAGCAGCAGCAGCAGCAGCAGTTTTTCACATAGGAATAGAGAGAACTCATCTTCGGTGGACTAAAATAAGAGCTTATGAGGAAATTTCTCTTTTTTTCTGTTTGTATCAGTTCAGTTCAGTCGCTCAGTCGTGTCCGACTCTTTTCGACCCCATGAATCGCAGCACGCCAGGCCTCCCTGTCCATCACCAACTCCCGGAGTTCACTCAGACTCATGTCCATCGAGTCAGTGATGCCATCCAGCCATCTCATCCTCTGTCATCCCCTTCTCTTCGTGCCCCCAACCCCTCCCAGCATCAGAATCTTTTCCAATGAATCAACTCTTCGCATGAGGTGGCCAAAGTACTGGAGTTTCAGCTTTAGCATCATTCCTTCCAAAGAAATCCCAGGGCTTATCTTCAGAATGGACTGGTTGGATCTCCTTGCAGTCCGAGGAACTCTCAAGAGTCTTCTCCAACACCACAGTTGAAAAGCATCAATTCTTCGGCACTCAGCTTTCTTCACAGTCCAACCCTCACATCTATACATGACCACTGGAAAAACCATAGTTATTTTTAATAACCTTGTTCTGTCAGTATTTCCCAGAATAATGTATTGATAATCTTGTTCTCTCTTTTGTTCACGAACAATGAGTTTAACATTGCTGATACTTGCATTTTAAAAGTTCTTTTAGATATGTGTTATATTTACCTAGAAATCAGTATTTTACCTGTCATTTAAAAGAACTGAAAATCAATCCACAGTTTTAATTAAAATTGTCACATGAATACATACTATTCTCAATTCAAACTTGTTAGTAGTAATTTATTTGTGTAGTTAAACAATAGAAAAGAAAATTGCAATGCATTCCAAAAAATAGATGTTGGCTAGATGTATCATTCCTAATGTAATTACTGAGATTACATATACTGAGAGTTGCAAAAGGATGATAATGAACATATAAATATTAATGAAAAAGATACTATTATTCATAAAATATTACCATAAATAATACAAGACTTCAGGGGAAAGAGGATATTGGGTTCTTTCACAAGGTTTTGCAAAGACTGAAATTCAAAATTATATCTGACAGAATATATCGCAGAAATACTTCTGAAAAAGGGTAATTTTATGTCCATGTATTACTACTTGAATCATGAATTACCCAATTTACTCACAAAAAGCAGTTTATAATTGCTACATGTGCTTTTTCTAATATATGAAAGAATTGTAAAGTTTACATAAGAGCATCATTGTCAAATTAGTATTTGGTGAAATTAAGAAGTGGAAATTCCTGCTAAATACAAAAGGATCATTTCAGATTTCAATAACAAAGAATATGGTGAGATAATTCTAACTACTTAAGATTAAACATCTTGAAAATCTCTATAGATTTTATTCTTAACATTCAGATCTAAAAATGATTTATATGTATGTAGCTGTGTTAGCAGTATCATCATCACACAAGAACTTGTTGGAAATTCAAATTCTTAGTCCCCAGTCCCTGATCTGTTTTAGCAGTGATTTCTGATACATGCTGAAGTTTCAGAATGGGAGAAAATAATAGCAAATGAAGCAACCGACAAACAACTAATCTCAAAAATATACAAGCAACTCCTACAGCTCAACTCCAGAAAAATAAACGACCCAATCAAAAAATGGGCCAAAGAACTAAATAGACATTTCTCCAAAAAAGACATACAGATGGCTAACAAACACATGAAAAGATGCTCAACATCACTCATTATCAGAGAAATGCAAATCAAAACCACTATGAGGTACCATTTCACACCAGTCAGAATGGCTGCGATCCAAAAGTCTACAAATAATAAATGCTGGAGAGGGTGTGGAGAAAAGGGAACCCTTTTACACTGTTGGTGGGAATGCAAACTAGTACAGCCACTATGGAGAACAGTGTGGAGATTCCTTAAAAAACTGGAAATAGAACTGCCTTATGATCCAGCAACCCCACTGCTGGGCATACACACTGAGGAAACCAGAAGGGAAAGAGACACGTGTACCCCAATGTTCATCGCAGCACTGTTTATAATAGCCAAGACATGGAAGCAACCTAGATGTCCATCAGCAGATGAATGGATAAGAAAGCTGTGGTACATATACACAATGGAGTATTACTCAGCCATTAAAAAGAATACATTTGAATCAGTTCTAATGAGGTGGATGAAACTGGAGCCTATTATACAGAGTGAAGTAAGCCAGAAGGAAAAACATAAATACAGTATACTAACGCATATATATGGAATTTAGAAAGATGGTAACAATAACCCGGTGTACGAGACAGCAAAAGAGACACTGATGTATAGAACAGTCTTATGGACTCTGTGGGAGAGGGAGAGGGTGGGAAGATTTGGGAGAATGGCAATGAAACATGTAAAATATCATGTAGGAAACGAGTTGCCAGTCCAGGTTCGATGCATGATGCTGGATGCTGGGGGCTGGTGCACTGGGACGGCCCAGAGGGATGGTATGGGGAGGGAGGAGGGAGGAGGGTTCGGGATGGGGAGCACATGTATACCTGTGGCGGATTCATTTTGATATTTGGCAAAACTAATACAATTATGTAAAGTTTAAAAATAAAATAAAATTAGAGAAAAAAAAAAAAAAAGAAATACAAAAAAAAAAAAAAAAAAAAAAAAAAAAAAAAAAAAAGAATCACTGAAAGTCAGGAATTTTAAAGCAACAGGGGTTTTAACTGGAAGAGAGAGGTGCTGTAATCTGAAAGCGTCAGTAATAGGGAGAGAAGCACTAGCCCCTAACCCCCAGGTGCTAGGATGCTGGGAGAAGAGCAGTTTCAAATAGAAATTCAAGAGATAGCCAGTCCTTATGTAAAACCTGAAAGTGGAGGGAATAGTCAGTGAAAGTCAGGGGTTGGCCACTAATTGTTAACTAATGTAATAGAAGAGAGGACTTCCCTGATGGCTCAGAGGGTTAAGAATCTGCCATAAATCAGGAGACCCAGGTTCAATCCCTAGGTTGGGAACATCCTTTAGACAAGGGAATGGCAACCCACTCCAGTATTCTGCCTGGAAAATCCCATGGACAGAAGAGCCTGGCTACAGTCCATGAGGTCGCAGAGTTGGACATGACTGAGCAACTAAACCAGCACCACCACCATAACAGAAGAGTTCCAGGAAAGAGAAAGGAGGAGTTTTCAGACAGACACAGGAAAATGGGGAAATGGCTGTAGGGAAGAAAAATAGTATGTAATGATAGTGTGGGAGACTAACAAAAGAAGTCCATACTGGGAAATATATAAAAACAATCCAGATATGCTTTTTGCAGGCGGCACTGTGTAGTATAACAGCACTTTAAGCACTGGATTTTAGCAATGAACTCCCTTGCCTGGGTTTCAGTTTTCCCTTGCAAGTTTGGTAACTTTGGTTTTTTTTTTTTTTTTTGGGGGGGGGGGGTGGGGGGAGGGAGGAGGTTAAATCTACAAAATAGAAGAAAAAACCAGTAGTATTCTCAAAAGTTGTTGTGGGTATTAATAGGATAATGCTAATGTGTTAAGAAATGACACATATGCACCATGACTTGGATAGGGAAAAGTCAAATTAGTAGAATACTTTCTATAATGTAGTCATTCTTCTGAAGTCCCCATTAATGTGGATGGTGAAAGGGAATACAGGAGGAAAACACTGAACTAGACAAAATTAATTCATTTTCTTTTGGATGAATTGAAATCTTTTCAGTAAATATTCAGTCTTTCCAAGTTATTTATCTTTTTCCCCATATGGTATAGATGTGTCTCCATGGAGATGGATAAAGGGGCAGCTGATATGTCTACACGTGGTTGTACTGCCCTCTAAATTCATGGTGCTCTCTTCAGTAATTCTTGGTCACTGGACACTCTGGCGGCAAACGTCCTCACCAGTTGAAGTCATCAGCATGTTCAGCTTTCAGTCCTTTTTCTCCAGGCACAGCCCTGCTTTCCTGACTAGCTCCCACCCCAGCTCTCACGAGCTTTGCAGATACTGGATCTTAGTCAGAACTTACACCAAGACTGAAGATTCAACAACTGTCTTCATGGCTTCTTCTGGGGAGTGCCCTCAAGTTTTTTACTTTGATAGTCCCAGAGCAGCTCCACTAACTCTCAATTCCCAGTACCAATTCTGAGATCATACTAGAGCATCTATGTTTTTAAAACGTAAGAGCCAATGGAAACTCAGGCACTCTATGACCCACACTATGCTGCCATTTCCTTTCTGGTTCAAGGACACCTGCCTGTGGTCCCTTCTCACAGTTCCAGACTAATCTAGGTCTAAAATCTTCAGCTTTTGGCTTCCCACATAACCTATTTGGGATTTCTAACACCTTCAGCCCTCAAGTGGGACCTCTTCCCCATCTCTTCTTTTAACCTCTCAAGTCTGAGAACTCTTTTTTCTTTCCTTTGTGTATATTCTGAGGTTTCTCTGCCTTTACTTACAGTAAAAGTTTGGTTATCTGAACAATCATAACACATTGCTTAATTTGTTGGAAAATATATAAATCCCCTTTCCCTCACTAAAGCCTGGTTCTATTTTTCAAGGAAGAGGTCTAAAAGCCAAAGGTGGTCAAAACATTCTTTGGTGACAATAGACAAACCTTGTATTTTGGCCTTAATGATAGAAAGGATGCAGGGAAATAAATTTTAAATTAGCATGTGAATTAAATTAAATTGGTTTGATGCTTTCAAAATATCATCCTTGTTATCTAAGGGATAGCTAACTTTTATCACTTAGCAGATGTCAGGCACTACGCAAAGTTCTTTACACATACTATCTCAGTTTTTCACCGTGCAGCTCTATAAAGCATCTTACAGATGATAAAATCAAAGCAAGCAGAGGCTAAGCTATATGTCCCAGGCAACAGACTGATTAAGGAGCCAAAGTTGAATTTAAGCAGTTTGACAATGCTTAAACTCTCACAAGTAAGGCTATATTCCCTCTGTGTATGGAACTGAGTATTTAACAAGTAAGAGCTAGTCTTACTAATATCACTCTTGTTTGGCAACTCTGATCACTAAGAGTTGGTATATGCTGTTTCTTAAAAAAAAATTTATTTTATTTTTTTGTCTGTGCTGGGTCATTATTACTGTGCAGGCTTTTCTCTAGTTGCAGTGAACAGGGGCTAGTCTTTAGTTGCACTGCACAGGCTTCTCATCGTGGTCACTTCTCTTGTTGCAGAGCACAGGCTCTAGAGTGTGGGGGCCTCAGTAGTTGCAGCACTGGGGCTCAGTAGTTGTGGCTCCTGGGCTCTGGAGCACAGACTCAACAGTTGTAGTGCCTGGGCTTAGTTGTTCTGTGGCATATGGGGTCTTCCTGGATCAGGGATCAAACCTGTGTCTCCCGCATTGGCAGGCAGATTCTTTTCCACTGAGTTGCCAGGAAAGCCTGGTATATATAGTGTTTTAAACAATAATTTAGTATTTGGTTTACAGATTAGTCTTTAGTGAATTTTATCATTTCTTGGAACACAAAAACATAAAGAAGAATATAGAAAATAATGATTTACAGCACCATCTTTAAATAAATTAAACTGCAATTATACTATCCCAACCCCACTTATTGTTACTACAAAATATGGCCACATTTCTATTGAATACCAAATTGTAATGCTCTTTCAGCTATCTCTGCCCATTTTGGGATTTAATCATTCTCTTTAGATGTATGGGAGTGATGATCTGACAAGGTTCACAAATAATGTGATTGAGCTATTGGGAGGAGGGGTGAAAATGAATAACTTTCCAGGGACAATCCTAAATTACATAAAATTCTTAGATGAGAACATTTTTTGCTACACTATTCCCTTGGGGGAAAAAAGTGACAAAAGAGGGCTTTTTAATCTTTTTTTTTAGTTCTTTGTGTGAAATCTATAAAGAAACTACAAATTTTTATTCAAGGATATAACACTTTGAGAGAATAAGTGGGCTGATATATCATGTCATTCAAATGCAACTGTATATATAAAAACGTTAATTCTCTCTCATAGTATGCCATAATTCAATGCAATTTAAATGGACTTCTTTGGGAATCACTAAAAAAGTGATTTGAAAAAATCAATAGGTGACTATATCAAAGATAATTCAGAAAGAATAGACTAATATGAAGAATCTAGTTATTTAAAAAAAATCTCAGTACATTATAAAGACATAATATGTCATATAGGACAGCTGTTCCCGGACAAGCAACTACATGAACAATACGGATTGGAAAAGATTGCCCAGAAAGAGATGCAACTGTGTGTTAGAATTTATTACAGTAATATAGACACCACAAATCAAATGAGGAATATTTTTGTAAGCAAATCTGAAACAACTAGCTTGCAATTTTAAGAAAATCAATAGATGTTTTATTTCATACATCAAATTCAATTTAAGATGAATTACTCTCTTGATATTTGAAAGATTCAGTTAGGGAAAATGTGGAGAAAGGACTGGGCAAAACTATAGAAAACCACAAGTTGGGAGACTAATAAGCAGACTAAATGAAACATGACAAAAGAGAAATAAGGGGCAAAAAGATGAGATAAAATCCAGAAAAACAGAACTTGGTGGTGAAAGATACATGAAATACGCAGTTTTCAGACTTTAGAATGTAAATGAATAATGGTTCTTTTAATTGACAGAGGTCAGAAATGAAGAACATTTCTGAAGAAATGCTTATGAAACAAAGCCTTTGAGTTCAGCACGTGCTGTGTATGACACCTAGGACTGGAGATGAAAATAAAAGTCCATAATTAAAATAATATTGAGTTGGTCAAAAAGTTCATTTGGGTTTTTTATATCTTATGGAAAAAGATGAATGAACTTTTTGGCCAACTCATATGTCTGTAATGGAAATATGGACTTAGTAGCAATCTGCTTCTACAGAGAATCTGAAGACAAAGAGATGGCTAAAATGACTCAGGAAGAGGATGTAGACGATAGGAAAGCCAAACATAAAAATCTCACAGAGGTGGCAAGATTACAAGCAAAGTATTCTCTCCCAGAAAACAGAATTGTAATAAGGAGCATAATGTCAACAATACGAAATATAGCTGAGAAATCTTAGAAGATATCAAAAAAACTGAATCCTCTAAATTGGGCAATTAAGACGGTTTTGGAGATCCCGGCCAAAAGACGACAGAGGTAGAGGCTACGTTGTATGTAGTTTGGGTATGAGTGACAAGAGAGGAGAAAACAGATGCAAATGTAATGGAGGAAAAGTTACGTGAAATCTTATTTTGCTTAGGAAAAGAAGAAAAACCAGACTCTCTGAGATTCATATTTGTGCCTCTAAGCATTGATTAGTACATAAAAATGAAAATATTTTGCAAGTTTATGTTTTTAAAAAACTGGTAATTTTTATTTTGACAATCATTATTTTACAACATACTTAGATCAAATATTTAAGCCAAATATCAACTGCAGCTCCATTTCAATGTTGAAATAAAAAGCACAATTTTAAGATTTTCTCATGTGATATTCTGTGATTATCAGCTATCATGGGTCACTATATATTTAAATGGAATTAAATTGAGTCCTTTAACTCATGAAACAATCAAATTTTACTTCATAATTCAAAGGTACTTAATTTTGGTTTTTCTTTAGAGAAAATATCAGTGAATAGTCTGATCCTACATCTCCTTGGTACCTGAAAGTCACTGTTGCTACCATCTATCTACAGATTCTGACATCATGGTGTTTCATTGTTTTATAGTTTGCTGATTTTCCCTAAGAAACAAATTCTAGGACACTAAATTTTCATTTCTTTTTTTCTTAAGGTGACATGAACTGTCTTTGAAGTGTCTCCATAAAAATGTGTTAAACAGATTAAATTACACATGAGAGATACCAGTCAAAAAATGGGTCAGGAAAAATAACAAATTTCTTGCTTCCTTAATATAAAATACTGTTGGTGAGCCAAAGATCCTACAATCTAAACTTGTTGTTTAAAAAGTAAAGAGAATTCCTATTGATCAGGTGGGACAATGGAATAGTCATGAAATATCATTTGATGAGATGTCACTAGAAAATACCTACTGAGATATGAAGAACTGCAATGCTGTGAATTTCTGTGCCTTAATAAGGAAGAACCTTTGAAGATTTGCAAGCATGTTGAGATTTTTCTGATTTGAAAAAAAAAAAAAGATTTAGTTAAGAAGCAAAGTGAATAAGACAGTGTTTTAGCAGAATCAAAATTTTGAAATTCTATTGATAAATACACACTACTACTGATCATTTCTGTTATTAGAAATTCACAAAATTTAAAATAATTTACTGTTCTTTAATGATTTTTCCATGTAAACTACCTAAGGGGTAATCCAGTAATAGTTGTTTTTGTTTAGTTGCTCAGTTGTGTCCAATTCTTTGGTAACCCCATGAACTGTAGCCCTCCAGGCTCCTCTGTCCATGGGATTTCCCAGGCAAGAATACTGGAGTGGGTTGCCATTTTCTTATCCAGGGGATCTTCTGGACCCAGGGATCGAACACACATCTCCTGCACTGGCACGTGTATTGTTTACCACTGAGCCACTAAAGAATTTGTTTGAATCCAATAATAGGATCCAATAAAATAAAGTGATAACAATGGTTTCCTTTCTCAAGTAAGAAAATTCTAGTTTAACAAAGAAGGATACCAATCTCTTCAGTGAAGTTTAACAGATTCTATAGATAATAGCTTTAAAAAAAATCAAGTTTATAGGATTCAGAGGGACAGATGAAGATCTCAGAAATACTTATATATATTAGAGTAGGGGCGTGCATGCTCAGTCACTGCAGTCATGCCCAACTCTTGGCAACCCAGTGGACCATAGCCCTCCAGGCTCCTCTGTCCATGGGATTCTCCAGGCAAGAATACTGTAATGGGTTGCCATGCACTCCTCCAGGGGATCTTCCTGACCCAGGGATTGAACCCACATCTTCTATACTAGAGGTGGATTCTTTACTACTGAGCCACGGAGAAAGCCCCATATATTATACAGTAAGTCCCCTACAAACGAATCTTTAAGTTGCAAAATTTCAAGGAGGTGAATGTGTGTTCCCAGGTCCAATCACATAAGTTAGTTCACATGTCTGGCATACACTGTCATGCATGCATCCTTACAAGTGGGTGTGCTTTTGTGTACTTACTGTATAGAGTACTTTTTGTACAGTATTGTATAGAGTACAGTAGGATAGTATCTTTATTTCAAGTCCAGGATGTCCAGAAGCAAGCATAAAAGCAGTGATGATGTAGCTGGTACTGCTAAGAAGCACAAACCAGCAATAACAAGAAAAACAAAAGTGAAAATAATTGAGAAAGTGGAGCAACAAGAGGAAAAAAGTGACTGAAGAGATTCTTGATGCATGAAATGGCAAGGGGATTGTCTTCATTTGAGGAGGCAATCTTAGTTCTTGAGACATAGGCCACAAATGTAGAATGGTACATGAAGGTTGCAGCAGCCTTTAAGAATGCAGACCAGTGCTACCTTGTCATTTATAATGAGAGAAGAAAGAGATACTACCCAGATACCACTGGATTGTTTTTTTAAGAGGGTAGACAGAATTGAATCCAGCAAAGAACCAGTACCGGTGCAATTGCATTCACGCCTGAGGTTAATGTCAGCTGTGAGTGAAATTGCAGCTTGCCCTTCATCTCCTGACCTGTCTGTCTTAGGTAGCCCTACATAGCATGGCTTATAGTTTCATTGAGTTAAACAAGGCTGTGGGCCATGTGACCAGATTAGTTAGTTTGCTGTGATTGTGGTTTTCAGTCTGTCTGCCCTCTGACGGACGGGTAATGGTGGAGAGTTCTGACAAAACATGGTTCACTGGAAAGGGAATGGCAAACCACTTCAGTATTCTTGCCTTGAGAACCCCATGAACAGTATGAAAAGGCAAAAAGATAGGACACTGAAAGATGAACTCCCCAGGTCAGTAGGTGCCCAATATGCTACTGGCGATCAGTGGAGATATAACTCCAGAAAAAATGAAAAGATGGAGACAAAGCAAAAACAACACCCAGTTATGGATGTGACTGGTGATGGATGTAAAGTCTGATGCTGTAAAGAGCAATATTGCATAGGAACTTGGAATGTTAGGTCCATGAATCAAGTCAAATTGGAACTGGTTAAACAGGGGATTGGCTAGAGAAAACATTGACATTTTAGGAATCAGCAAACTAAAATGGACTGGAATGGGTGAATTTAACTCAGATGACCATTATATCTACTACTGTGGGCAAGAATCCGATAGAAGAAATAGTAGCCATTATAGTCAATGAAAGAGTCCAAAATGCATTACTTAGATGCAATCTCAAAAACGACAGAATGATCTCTGTTCTTTTCCAAGGCAAACCATTCAATATCAGAGTAATCCAAGTCCATGGCCTGACCAGTAATGCTGAAGAAGCTGAAGTTGAATGGCTCTATGAAGATCTACAAGACCTTCTAAAAATGATACCCAAAAAAGATGTCATTTTCATATAGGAGATTGGAATGCAAAAGTAAAAGTCAAGAAATAACCTGGAGTAACAGGCAAATTTGGCCTTGGAGTACAGAATGAAGCAGGGCAAAGCATAGTAGAGTTTTGCCAAGAGAATGCACTGGACATGGCAAACACCTTCTTCTAACAATACAAGAGAAGACTCTACACATGGACATCACCAGATGGTCAATACTGAAATGAGACTGATTATATTCTTTGCAGCCAAAGATGGAGAAGCTCTAAACAGTCAGCAAAAACAAGACTAGGAGTTGACTGTTGCTCAGATCATGAATTCGTTATTGCCAAATTCAGACTTAAATTGAAGAAGTAGGGAAAACCACTAAACCACTCAGATAGGATCTAAATCAAATTCTTTACAAATATACAGTTGAAGTGAGAAATAGATTCAAGGGATTAGATCTGATAGACAGAGTGCCTGAAGAACTATGGACGGAGGTTTGTGACATTGTACAGGAGGCAGGGAATAAGACCATACCCAAGAAACAGAAATGTAAAAAGGCAAAATGGTTGTCTGAGGAGGCCTTACAAATAGCTGAGAAAAGAAGAGAAGTGAAAGGCAAAGGAGAAAAGGAAAGATAGACCCATTTGAATGCAGAGTTCCAAAGAATAGCAAGGAGAGGTAAAAAAGCCTTCCTCAGCAATCAATGCAAAGAAATAGAGGAAAATAGTACAATGGGAAAGACTAGAGAATTCTTCAAGAAAAATTACAGATACCAAGGGACGATTTCATGCACAGATTGGCACAATAAAGGACAGAAATGGTAGGGACTCAACAGAAGCAGAAGATATTAATAAGAGGTGGTAAAAATAGACAGAAGAACTATACAAAAAAGATCTTCATGACCCAGATAATCACGATGGTATGATCACTCACCTAGAGCCAGACATCCTGGAATGTGAAGTCAAGTGGACCTTAGGAAGCCTCACTATGAACAAAGCCAATGAAGGTGATAGAATTCCAGTTGTGCTATTTCAAACACTAAAAGATGATGCTGTGAAAGCGCTGCACTCAATATGTCAGCAAATTTGGAAACTCAGCAGTGGCCACAACACTGGAAAGGGTCAGTTTTCATTCCAATTCCATGGAAGGGCAATCCCAAAGAATGCTCAGACTATGGCACAATTGCACTCATCTCACATGCTAGTAAAGTAAGCTCAAAATTTTCCCAGCCAGGTTTCAACACTGTGTGAACTGAGAACTTCCAGATGTTCAAGCTGGATTTAGAAAAAGCAGAGGAACGAGAGATTAAATTGGCAACATCCGTTGGATCATCAAAAAAGCAAGAGAGTTCCAGAAAAACATCTACTTCTGCTTTATTGACTATGCCAAAGTCTTTGACTGTGAACCACATCAAACTGTGGAAAATACTGAAAGAGATGGGAATACCAGACCACCTTACCTGCCTCCTGAGAAATCTGTATGCAGGTCAGGAAGCAACAGTTAGAACTGGACATGGAACAACAAACTGGTTCAAAATCAGAAAAGGAGTACATCAAGGTTGTATATTGTCATCCTGTTTATTTAACTTCTATGCAGAGTACATCATGAGAAACGCTGGGCTGGATGAAGCACACACTGGAATCAATATTGCTGGGAGAAATATTAATAACCTCAGATATGCAGATGACACCACCCTTATGGCAGAAAATGAAGAGGAACTAAAAAGCCTCTTGATGAAAGTGAAAGAGGAGAGCCAAAAAGTTGGCTTAAAACTCAACATTCAGAAAACTAAGATCATGGCATCTGGTCCCATCATTTCATGGCAAATAGATGGGGAAGCAATGGAAATAGTGACAGACTCTTTTTTTGGGCTCCAAAATCACTGCAGATAATGACTGCAGCCATGAAATTAAAACATGCTTGCTCCTTGGAAGAAAAAGTTATGACCAACCTAGACAGCATATTAAAGAGCAGAAACATTGCTTTGCCAACAAATGTCCATCTAGTCAAAGCTATCATCTTTCCAGTAGTTATGCTTGGATATGAAAGTTGGACTATAAAGAAAGCTGAGCACCAAAGAATTGATGATTTTGAACTGTGGTGTTGGAGAAGACTCTTGAGAGTCCCTTGGACTGCAAGGAGATCCAACCAGTCCATCCTGAAGGAAATCAGTCTTGAATATTCATTGGAAGGACTAATGATTAAGCTAAAACTCCAATACTTTGGCCACCTGAAGGGAAGAACTAACTCATTGGAAAAGACCCTGATGCTAGGAAAGATTGAGGGCAGGAGGAGAAGCGGACGATAGAGGATCAGATGGTTGGATGGCATCACCTACTCTAGGGACATGAGTTTGAGCAAGCTCCGGGAGTTGGCGATTGACAGGGAGGCCTGGCATGCTGCAGTCATGGGGTTGCAAAGAGTCAGATACGACTGAGCAATTGAACTGAACTGAACTTCATCTCTTATTGCTGATGACCCTTCAGCTCTACCATTTCCTCACCATCTTCCAGTCACTAAGTCTTCTTGCCTGTTCACTTGATGCCAGCCCCTTTATGCTAGTCATTCTTCTGTACTATTGCATTTTTCAAGGTACTTTACTATAAGACTAAAAAATGTTTTATTTTTGTGTTTGTTTTTAATGTATTATTTGCATGAAAAGCATCACACACTTAATTGAAGTATAGTATTATATAGACCATTGTGTTAGTTGGGTATCTAGGTTAAATTTTTTGGACTTATGAACAAACTGAACTTAACGAATTTGCTCTCAGAACATAATTGGCTCATAAGTAGGAGACTTACTTGGAGAAAGAAATAGCAACCCACTCCAGTATTCTTGCCTAGAGAATCCTGTGGACAGAGGAGCCTGATGGGCTGCTGTCCATAGGGTCACACAGAGTTAGACATGACTGAAGCAACTTAGCAGCAGCAGCAGGGGGCTTACTGTACACCTAAGAGGAACCCCTTTATATGATTCATAAGAGAGTTAAGAGAGTTGGCAAAAAATAATCAATGTGAGCACACAAGTACACATCAGATCAGATCAGATCAGATCAGTCACTCAGTCGTGTCTGACTCTTCGCAACCCCATGAATCGCAGCACGCCAGGCCTCCCTGTCCATCACCAACTCCCGGAGTTCACTCAGACTCATGTCCATCGAGTCAGTGATGCCATCCAGCCATCTCATCCTCTGTCATCCCCTTCTCCTCCTGCCCCCAATCCCTCCCATAATCAGAGTCTTTTCCAATGAGTCAACTCTTTGCATGAGGTGGCCAAAGTACTGGAGTTTCAGCTTTAGCATCATTCCTTCCAAAGAAATCCCAGGACTGATCTCTTTCAGAATGGACTGGTTGCATCTTCCTGCAGTCCAAGGGACTCTCAAGAGTCTTCTCCAACACCACAGTTCAAAAGCATCAATTCTTCAGCGCTCAGCCTTCTTCACAGTCCAACTCTCACATCCATACATGACCACCGGAAAAACCATAGCCTTGACTAGACGAACCTTTGTTGGCAAAGTAATGTCTCTGCTTTTGAATATGCTATCTAGGTTGGTCATAACTTTCCTTCCAAGGAGTAAGCGTCTTTTAATTTCATAGCTGCAGTCACCATCTGCAGTAATTTTGGAGCTCAAAAAAATAAAATCTGACACTGTTTCCACTGTTTCCCCATCTATTTCCCATGAAGTGATGGGACTGGATGCCATGATCTTCGTTTTCTGAATGTTGAGCTTTAAGCCAACTTTTTCACTCTCCACTTTCACTTTCATCAAGAGGCTTTTGAGTTCCTCTTCACTTTCTGCCATAAGGGTAGTGTAATCTGCATATCTGAGGTTATTGATATTTCTCCCGGCAATCTTGATTCCAGCTTTGTTTCTTCCAGTCCTGCATTTCTCATGATGTACTCTGCATATAAGTTAAATAAACAGGGTGACAATATACAGCCTTGATGTACTCCTTTTCCTATTTGGAACCAGTCTGTTGTTCCATGTCCAGTTCTAACTGTTGCTTCCTGACCTGCATCTCAAAAACGACAGAATGATCTCTGTTCGTTTCCAAGGCAAACCATTCTATATCACAGTAATCCAAGTCTATGCCCCAACCAGTAACGCTGAAGAAGCTGAAGTTGAACAGTTCTATGAAGACCTATAAGACCTTTTAGAACTAACACCCAAAAAAGATGTCCTTTTCATTATAGGGGACTGGAATACAAAAGTAGGAAGTCAAGAAACACCTGGAGTAACAGGCAAATTTGGCCTTGGAATACGGAATGAAGCAGGGCAAAGACTGATAGAGTTTTGCCAAGAAAATGCACTGGTCATAACAAACACTTTCTTCCAACAACACAAGAGAAGACTCTATACATGGACATCACCAGATGGTCAACACTGAAATCAGATTGATTATATTCTTTGCAGCCAAAGATGGAGAAGCTCTATAGAGTCAGCAAAAACAAGACAGGAGCTGACTGTGACTCAGACCATGAACTCCTTATTGCCAAATTCAGACTTAAATTGAAGAAAGTAGGGAAAACCACTAGACCATTCAGGTATGACCTAAATCAAATCAAATCAAGTACACATACACAGACAATATTATTTCTTTACACAAAAAAAAACAGCAAAAAGTATAAAATAAGTAGAAATTAAAAAGGATATATATAAATTCACTAAATAAATAAATAAATCAGTGCTTGCCAGACAATTAGGGTCAAGGGAAGGATGAAATATGGAGCACAGAATATTTTTAGGGTAGTGAAAATACCCTGTATAATATCATAATGATGGGTATATGCCATTATATGTTTGTCTAAACCCATAGTGTACAACACCAGTAGTAAACCATAATGTGACCTATGGTGGTGGTGGTTTAGTCACTAAGTCGTGTCCAAGTCTTGCAACCCCGTAGACTGTAGCCTGCCGGACGGGTTGCCATTTCCTTCTGCAGGGATCTTCCCGACCCCCAGGAATCAAATGCAGGGTCTCCTGCATTTCAGGCAGATTCTTTTCTGACTGAGCTACAAGGGAAGCCTGTGACCTATGGACTTTGGGTGATAATGATGTGTCAGTGTAGGTTAATCAATTAAAACAACTGTAATGGGCTATCTATGTACCTTTCCTTCAATTTTACGGTGATCTAAAACTTCTCTAAAAGAGTAAAGTCTTAATTTTTAAAAACCTATTCAGTTCTCGTGTTAAAACTACCTTCAAACTTGATGGCATCATACGCATACAATGTCTATTGCTAACTGAAATTATTTTTAAATGTTTAACTATGGTATCTGATTAAATACAAAATATTTATATTTTCCTTTCTCATATTAAATATACATCTGTATTTTATATTTTAAATTTAGCAACTTTAACATCCTTATCCAATGGAGAATGTAATGACCATGTTTCTATAGTTCAAGAGTTGTCCATTTTAAGAACATATCATTTAGACATTCTCATAAAAACCGTATTCAATATTTTGCTTGATTTGTCTTATCTCACAAATGAAAAGAGAAAATATAAAGTGGTTATTGAGTAACTACCTGAGAATCTATTGTATAACCCTGCTTCTTACCAAAAGAAATCGTCAGGTAGGTAAACTTATGACCCTTTGTAGGGCATGTCAATTTGGTTAATATAAAGGCTAAATATAATCATAGAAAGCTGATAGGTTTTTATACTTCATGACTTTGAAATCAAGTCAAAGTTGAAAACTCTTTTATGAAAACAAAAAAGAGTCTTAATTTCCTCAGGTATTCCTACAAAAACTAGACAACAGTTATATGAAGCACTTCGTGCTTTATGCTATCTGATGAAACTGTGGTTATGTGACTTATCATAAATGACATAAAAATGCATCTAGAGGAAATGGTTACGCAGGCCATTATGCTAAGCCACTTATGCTGACTAAAGTCCTATTCAAAGAGCTCTTGTAAAACAAAAAGAAAAATCCTGGAGAAGTCAAAAACTTCCACTAGTTAATACACCAAATTTGGCCAACAGTTCTGAAAAAAAAATACTGAAAATGACTGGGTTGTAAGACAAATTATATCAAAGCTAGGATGGCTAAAGTCACAAAAGATAACCTCAAGTGGACACGTGCTGAAATATTTAATGAGATAATTCATGATAAAAGGGACAAATTGTCCACAATATTAATCAAATACTAGTTGACAAACTTTCTCAATATCAAAGGATATATCCAGTTTATGCCTTATCTACAGCCAACATAATCCTTAAAAATAGTAAAAACTGGGCACAGACAAGAACTATGGTCTACTTGACTCCACTGAGCATCTCCAAATTTATTTTTTACAGTTGTCTTCCTCTATGGATTATGAATATGTTCTGGTGATAGTAACATAATATTTTGGATATATAGTCTTCAAGCCTCAAGTGCTACACTATTACCTCATTTCCTATCACCTCAGTAGTTTCAGAGAATTCTCCAAGAGCAAGGTTGTAATTTTACATACATAATACCACTTCCTATAATAATACCACTTTCCTGGGAAAGATTGAAGGCAGGAGGAGAAAGGGATGACAGAGGATGAGATGGTTGGATGGCATCACTGACCCAGTAGACATGAGTTTGAGCAAGCTTGGAAGTTGGTGATGAACAGGGAAGCCTGGTGTGGTGCAGTCCAAGGGGTCACAAAGAGTCGGACAGGACTGAGCGACTGAACTAACCACTTCAGTGGGAACCACAGCAGCTCTAAGGCCCAAGTGTGACTCAATTAGTTTCATAAGTTCCAATCTTTCTTAGTAGCCCTGAGGATACATGAGACACAATTCAAACATGAAACACGAGCATCCTAAGAGAACTTTAACCAGTGAAAGCCAGAAAGAACTGGCAGATAAATCTAACAAAAACTTAGTTAATATTGTGTTTGATTTGTCTTACCTCACAAATGAAAAGAGAAATTATTAAGTATTTATTGAATAATTACCCCAGATTCCATTGTAGAATCCTCTTTCAGGTGAAGAACACTTCCTTTGATGAAGTATTTTAAGACTGACATCCTCAAGTGGACTATTCCAAAATGTAGGGATTACAAATGGCCTCTCCAGATATATCATGCATGACCTAGCCTCCAGCTGTGCTTTCTTTTAAAATTGTGGCTCCATAATACATTATCTTTATTATTTTCCTCCATTCTTATCTTCCTTTCTCTTCACTATTTTGATCACAATTACTACAGACTTCACCTGGGATTAATTATGCTAATGTATACAAAGAATGCAAGTAATTGGAGGATCTGTGTATAGGAGAGACCACTCACAGAGCTGGTAAGTTATTGCTGGTTGTTGGCTGGGCACTCAGGAGGCCTTTTAAGTTGTGTGCTTCAGCTCTGCTCCACAGGGCCCTCTGCACTGGGCTTCTTGGGCTTTCTCCCCACTTGCAGCTGTGTTTCAAGAGCAAGTATTCTAAGAGATAAAGATGGAAGCTGCAAATCTTTTCCTTACCTAGACTCAAAAGTCCCAGGAAGTCAATTCTTCTGCATTATATTAGTCAAGAGAATCACTAAGACCAGCCTAGATTCAACAAGAGTGCACCTGGACTCCACCCTTCCATGAATGGAAGAATGAAGAATCTGTGGCTATCTTCAATCTCAGACCCCAAGATCAGATACAATAATATCAATAGAAATTTCAGGTTGGTGTGCTAATCCTCTTTAAGCCTTTTTTAGGAGTTAGCTTTTGCTGCTTTACAGATATTTCAGTCCTATCTGTTCTTCTAGGCCTTGTCCAATTACTTGTTTTCTGATCTGATTAGCTCCTATGGAAGATCACAAACCCATGGCCACTATGATAGTCACATTCACATCATTATCTCACACATCAGTTGTTTCAGTTTTCTTAAAATGCAGGAACTGGCTTTGAACTTAATCTCCGTGACCATCTTTCATGGTAGAATCCACAGAAACTCTTAACTCCCAGTTTAAACCTAACTGAATCCCCAAATGTTCTAGATTCCAATGGGTTGAATTTATTAAAGAGTGAAGAGTTAGTCATTCAGTCTCGTCTGACTCTTTGTGACCCCATGAACTGTATAGCCTGCCAGGCTCCTCTGTCCATGGAATTCTCCAGGCAAGAATACTTTAGTGGGTTGCTATTTCCTTCTCCAGGGGATTTTTCCAACTCAGGGATCAAACCTGGATCTCTTATGTCTCCTGTATTGCAGGTGGATTCTTAACCATCTGAGCCACGAGGGGAGGATTGTAGCCCACCAGGCTCCTCTATCTTATGGAATTCTCCAAGCAAGAATACTGGAGTGGGAGTACTAGTAAGAGTACTAGTATTCTTGAAAAGTGAAAGTCGCTCAGTTGTGTCCGACTCCTTTTGACCCCACTGACTGTAGCCCACCAGGCTCCTCGGTCTATGAGGATTCTCCAGGGGATCTTCCCAACCCAGGGATCGAACCCAGGTCTCCCACATTGCTGGCAGATTCTTTACTGTCTGAGCCACCAGGGAAGCCCATGAATTTATTAATATTAACTTTATTGCGATACAATTCACATGACATAAAATTCACATGTTTAATGTGTACACTTCAGTGGCTTTTAGTCCAATCACAGAATTGCACAACCATCACCTCTGTCCAATTTTAGAGCATTCTCATCACCCACGATTTGAATTTTGATCTATGAAAGATGGGATGAGAAGCCGCCAGGAGATAAATTGCTCACCTTCCCCCTGTGACAGACTGTTGTGAGATGCAATGGCTCCATATGGCCTCTCTAGAGATGTCCTGCTTGACAAAACAACCATCTGTGATTTCTTGTAACAATTTGCAACAACTCAGTGACAGAACATCTTGTATTTGATTTCCATCCTGTCCCCTTCATTTGTCCTTTCCAATGCTCTTAATTTTCTGGAACCAAAATATTCAACAAAGTATGAGCATGCAAACTCTGCTTTAGGCTCTATTTTCTAGAATATGGGTAAAATGCATGGCACTCAAGGATCGCCACACTCTTACTTCCACAGTATCTCCCTCTACACACACAGCCGTGACATTCCATTCTTTATACTTCAATTCCTTCAGACTACTCAGTTTCCAAGATGGCCACTTCTTTTCCCATGCTATTTCATCAGGCTACAGTATACAATGTACTTTCCTAATTACTCAACCCCTAAAAATCTTTTTTTTCTTTTAAAGCCCAGAGAAAAGCCCCTGTTGGATATTTTAATCACTCTTTCCTCTCACTGTCTTTCACTTACACTTTTAGTGAAGCATTTGTACATCTTACCTTGAGTCACAGTCAAATTTTATCACATGTCCTTAGGACTTCCCTGGTGGCTCAGACAGTAAAGCGTCTGCTTACAAAGCGGGAGACCCGGGTTCAATTCCTGGGTTGGGAAGATCTCCTGGAGAAGGAAATGGCAACCCACTCCGGCATTCTTGCCTATAAAGTCCCATGGATGGAAGAGCCTGGGGTTGCAAAGAATTGGACACGACTAAGTGACTTCAAAATGTTTAGATCCTTTGGAAGTAGGTTCCTTGTTCTCTTTTGACTTTGTGACCCCCAAATGGCATGGCACAATGCCTTGCACATAGTAGGGGATCAATAAATGTTGAATTAAATATTAGGTTCCATAACAGGAAAAACAGTATTGCAAATTGATACACTATTAATTTCAAATGACATTAGCAGCTATCAACCATTTTATTTGCCCTGAGGGTTTCATGACACAAAGCCCTTTAACTTCAAAGCATATTTTACAGATCTGATTTATTTCATTGCATTTCTTTTAGCATGGAGAAAAATCACACTGAAATTGGAAAACAAAGAGGTATCTATAGATTCAATTTTGTCCTAAGTAGAACTACTGAAAAATTAAGTATTTTTCAGAACATATTTTTAATATATCTCAAAAAAAGTATGGAACATGGGTATTAATAAATCACACATAGATCGACGCTGCCAGAGAAATATTATAGTTTACCAAGAATATTTTACTTTTCTCAGAAAATACTGAAAACTTTCGCATAAGAATATTGTTAGGCATTAGCTAATAATGAATTTTAATCAAACCCAAAATTTTGAAGCGTTTATTGTCTTGTATGTTTCCTGCTCTCTAATATTAAACAGACACTTGAGATGGGTTGGTTCTGCAGCAAACTTGGGCTTAGCCATAAATAACAGTGGGTACGTGAACCGTGAACTTCTGGATGTTCAAGCTGGTTTTAGAAAAGTCAGAAGAACCAGAGATCAAATTGCCAACATCTGCTGGATCATCAAAAGAGCAAGAGAGTTCCAGAAAAACATCTATTTCTGCTTCATTGACTATGCCAAAGCCTTTGACTGTATGGATCACAATAGACTGTGGAAAATTCTTCAAGAGATGGGAATACCAGACCACCTGACCTGCCTCTTGAGAAACCTATATGCAGGTCAGGAAGCAACAGTTAGAACTGGACATGGAACAACAGACTGGTTCCAAAGAGGAAACGGAGTACGACAAGGCTGTATATTGTCACCCTGCTTATTTAACTTATATGCAGAGTACATCATGAGAAACGCTGGGCTGGAAGAAGCACAAGCTGGAATCAAGATTGCTGGGAGAAATATCAATAACCTCAGATATGTAGATGACACCACCCTTATGGCAGAAAGTGAAGAGGAACTCAAAAGCCTCTTGATGAAAGTGAAAGAGGAGAGTGAAAAAGTTGGCTTAAAGCTCAACATTCAGAAAACGAAGATCATGGCATCCAGTCCCATCACTTCATGGGAAACAGTGGAAACAGTGTCAGGATTTGTTTTTGGGGGGCTCCAAAATCACTGTAGATGGTGACTGCAGCCATGAAATTAAAAGACACTTACTCCTTGGAAGGAAAGTTATGACCAACCTAGATAGCATATTCAAAAGCAGAGACATTACTTTGCCAACAAAGTTCCATCTAGTCAAGGCTATGGTTTTTCCAGTGGTCATGTGTGGGTGTGAGAGTTGGACTGTGAAGAAAGCTGAGTGTTAAAGAATTGATGCTTTTGAACTGTGGTGTTGGAGAAGACTCTTGAGAGTCCCTTGGACTGCAAGGAGATCCAATGAGTCCATTCTAAAGGAGATCAGTCCTGGGTGTTCATTGGAAGGACTGATGTTGAAGCTGAAACTCCAATACTTTGGCCACCTGATGTGAAGGGCTGACTCACTGGAAAAGACCCTGATTCCGGGTCTTTTTTGAGAATCTCAAAAAGATTCTCAATCTTTTTGAGAGCAGGAGGAGAAGGGGATGACAGAGGATGAGATGGTTGGAAGGCATCACCGACTCAATGAACGTGGGTTTGGGTGGACTCTGGGAGTTGGTGATGGACAGGGAGGCCTGGTGTGCTGCTATTCATGTGGTCTCAGAGTCAGACACGACTGAGCAACTGAACTGAACTGAACTCCTGGAGGCAATACCAAGTTTAATACAAACACTAGATAATTAAGTTTGCTGTGTACCAATTTTTATTTAGAGTTTGTGAACACCAGATAAATTTTAAATGACGTTACAGAAAATAAACAATATATCAGGCTAAAATTTTATTACAGTTTCTAAAAGAATAAATTATATTTAATCAGCATTTTATTCTAATCAGATCATTCAGTTGCTCAGTCGAGTCCGACTCTTTGCGACCCCATGAATCGCAACACGCCAGGCCTCCCTGTGCATCACCAACTCCTGGAATTCACTCAGACTCAAGTCCATCGAGTCAGTGATGCCATCCAGCCACCTCATCCTCTGTCTTCCCTTTCTCCTCCTGCCCTCAATCCCTCCCAGCATCAGAGTCTTTTCCAATGAGTCAACTCTTCGCATGAGGTGGCCAAAGTACTGGAGTTTCAGCTTTAGCATCATTCCCTCCAAAGAAATCCCAGGGCTGATCTCCTTCAGAATGGATTGGATGGATGTCCTTGAAGTACAAGGGACTCTCAAGAGTCTTCTCCAACACCACAGTTCAAAAGCATCAATTCTTCGGCACTCAGCCTTCTTCACAGTCCAACTCTCACATCCATACATGACCACAGGAAAAACCATAGCCTTGACTAGACGGACCTTTGTTGGCAAAGTAATGTCTCTGCTTTTGAATATGCTATCTAGGTTGGTCATAACTTTCCTTCCAAGGAGTAAGTGTCTTTTAATTTTATGGCTGCAGTCACCATCTGTAGTGATTTTGGAGCCCAGAAAAATAAAGTCTGACACTGTTTCCACTCTTTCTCCATCTATTTCCCATGAAGTTGTGGGACCAGATGCCATGATCTTCGTTTTCTGAATGTTGAGCTTTAAGCCACCTTGTCACTCTCCACTTTCACTTTCATCAAGAGGCTTTTGAGTTCCTCTTCAATTTCTGCCATAAGGGTGGTGTCATCTGCATATCTGAGGTTATTGATATTTCTCCCAGCAATCTTCATTCCAGCTTGTGTTTCTTCCAGTCCAGCGTTTCTCATGATGTACTCTGCATAGAAGTTAAATGAACAGGGTAACAATATATAGCCTTGACGAACCCCTTTTCCTATTCGGAACCAGTCTGTTGTTCCATGTCCAGTTCTAACTGTTTCTTCCTGACCTGCATACAAATTTCTCAACAGGCAGATCAGGTGGTCTGGTATTCCCATCTCTTGAAGAATTTTCCACAGTTTATTGTGATCCACACAGTCAAAGGCTTTGGCATAGTCAATAAAGCAGAAATAGATGTTTTTCTGGAATTCTCTTGCTCTTTTGATGATCCAGCAGATGTTGGCAATTTGATCTCTGGTTCTTCTGCCTTTTCTAAAACCAGCTTGAACATCAGGAAGTTCACGGTTCACATATTGCTGAAGCCTGGCTTGGAGAATTTTGAGCATTACTTTACTAGCATGTGAGATGAGTGCAATTGTATGGCAGTTTGAGCATTCTTTGGCATTGCCTTTCTTTGGGATTGGAATGAAAACTGACCTTTTCCAGTCCTGTGGCCACTGCTGAGTTTTCCAAATTTGCTGGCATATTGAGTGCAGCACTTTCACAGCATCATTTTTCAGGATTTGCAATAGTTCAACTGGAATTCCATCACCTCCACTAGCTTTGTTCGTAGTGATGCTTTCTAAGGCCCACTTGACTTCACATTCCAGGATGTCTGGCTCTAGGTGAGTGATCACACCATCGTGATTATCTGGCTCTTGAAGATCTTTTTTGTACAGTTCTTCTGTGTATTCTTGCCACCTCTTCTTAATATCTTCTGCTTCTGTTAGGTCCATACCATTTCTGTCCTTTATCAAGCTCATCTTTGCATGAAATGTTCCTTTGGTATCTCTGATTTTCTTGAAGAGATCCCTAGTCTTTCCCATTCTGTTGTTTTCCTCTATTTCTTTGCATCGATCACTGAAGAAGGCTTTCTCATCTCTTCTTGCTATTCTTTGGAACTCTGCATTCAGATGTTTATATCTTTCCTTTTCTCCTTTGCTTTTCACTTCTCTTCTTTTCACAGCTATTTGTAAGGCCTCCCCAGGCAGCCATTTTGCTTTTTTGCATTTCTTTTCTATGGGAATGGTCTTGATCCCTGTCTCCTGTACAATGTCACGAACTTCATTCCATAGTTCATCAGGCACTCTATCTATCAGATCCAGGCCCTTAAATCTATTTCTCAATTCCACTGTATAATCATAAGGGATTTGATTTAGGTCATACATGAATGGTCTAGTGGTTTTCCCTACTTTCTTCAATTTAAGTCTGAATTTAGCAATAAGGAGTTCATGGTCTGAGCCACAGTCAGCTCCTGGTCTTGTTTTTGCTGACTGTACAGAGCTTCTCCATCTTTGGCTGCAAAGAATATAATCAATCTGATTTCGGTGTTGACCATCTGATTCTAATAGCATGAGTAAATTATAAGTTTTATTAAAAATTCAATTTAAAATTATTCTTTTCATGGATTCATTCATGACAAATTATACAGACAAATTTCCTATAAAATCCAGATTGAGATTTACATACTTTGGTCCAAGTGCCTATAATATATTCTATAATTAATTAGACTAATTTGTGTAAAGTATCTTTGGGTGACTGAATCTCAAAAAATATAAAATCTCAAAGATCATGAAAGAAGATAGTAGAAGCTGAATTTCATAAACGTACAACTTATATCAAGGTATTGCCACTAATATCACTAGCAAATTATTTCAATATTTCTTCACTAATACTTCACTAATTTTTTCATTCATCTGACATTTGTTATGCAATTACTTTATGTCGTTTCCTATATTTAAAACTCGGAGAAGGCAATGGCACCCCACTCCAGTACTCTTACCTGGAAAATCCCATGGACGGAGGAGCCTGGTAGACTGCAGTCCATGGGGTCGCTAGGAGTTGGACACGACGGTATAACTTTCAAGTAGACAACCTAAGAGACTTAACTTTCACTTTTCACTTTCATGCATTGGAGAAGGAAATGGCAAGCCACTGGAGTGGCTTGTCTGGAGGATCCCAAGGACAGGGGAGCCTGGTGGGCTGCCGTCTCTGGGGTCGCACAGTCGGACATGACTGAAGCGACTTAGCAGCAGCAGTAGCAGCAGCATATTTAAAACTGGTGATATAAATACAAATAAGATGCATGAAGATAAGCACATGATGGAATAATGACAAAGCTTATACAATATGCCAGAAACGGCAGAAAAGGGAGCACTTATCTTGGTCCTGGAAAATATTGAGCACAGAAAGTAAACATTTAATCCATTTTAAAGAATGACTGGGAGTTTCCTTTATAAAATGAACTCTAAGTGCTTGCTTAGTGGTAAAATTTTATGATACACTTGCTTTCTGAGTGAAAACAACATCCCTCAGAGCAGTAGGCCTTGTCTCTAAGCAAAGCAAGGAGAAGCAAACTGCAAAACTGATTTTAGATTTCTTGTAAGTTTTAGCTAACCTTCTTTCTACTATTATGCCCCATGTTGTTAAAAGCAATATCCCATTGAAGCCATCTGTTTCATTAAGGCATCTGGCAATTTTTGAAACAAATGATTTCCCCCACATACACACAATGTATGGTTACCCTAATCTACTAAAAATTGTTTCAAATGTTAGGCATTAAAACAGAGCAGATATGTCTGATACCAATTAATATGTTCAGTTACTATAATTAATATTTGATAAGAGTAAAAGCCTGTTCAAGCTGGTTTTAGAAAAGGCAGAGGAACTAGAGATCAAATTGCCAACATCTGCTGGATCATCAAAAAAGCAAGAGAATTCCAGAAAAACATCTATTTCTGCTTTATTGACTATGCCAAAGCCTTTGACTGTGTGGATCACAATAAACTGTGGAAAATTCTGAAAGAGATGGGAATACCAGACCACCTGATCTGCCTGTTGAGAAATTTGTATGCAGGTCAGGAAGCAACAGTTAGAACTGGACATGGAACAACAGACTGGTTCCAAAGAGGAAACGGAGTACGTCAAGGCTCTATTGTCAAGTATTGTCAAGGCTCTAACCCTGCTTATTTAACTTCTATGCAGAGTACATCATGAGAAACGCTGGACTGGAAGAAACACAAGCTGGAATGAAGATTGCTGGGAGAAATATCAATAACCTCAGATATGCAGATGACACCACCCTTATGGCAGAAAGTGAAGAGGAACTCAAAAGCCTCTTGATGAAAGTGAAAGTGGAGAGTGAAAAAGTTGGCTTAAAGCTCAACATTCAGAAAACGAAGATCATGGCATCTGGTCCCATCACTTCATGGGAAATAGATGGGGAAACAGTGTCAGACTTTATTTTGGGGGGCTCCAAAATCACTGCAGATGGTGACTGCAGCCATGAAATTAAAAACACTTACTCCTTGGAAGGAAAGTTATGACCAACCTAGATAGCATATTCAAAAGCAGAGACATTACTTTGCCAACAAAGGTCCGTCTAGTCAAGGCTATGTTTTTTCCAGCGGTCATGTATGGATTTGAGAGTTGTACTGTGAAGAAAGCTGAGCGCAGAAGAATTGATGCTTTTGAACTGTGGTATTGGAGAAGACTCTTGAGAGTCCCTTGTACTTCAAGGACATCCAACCAGTCCATTCTGAAGGAGATCAGCCCTGGGATTTCTTTGGAGGGAATGATGCTAAAGCTGAAACTCTAGTACTTTGGCTACCTCATGCGAAGAGTTGACTCATTGGAAAAGACTCTGATGCTGGGAGAGATTGGGGGCTGGAGGAGAAGGGGATGACAGAGGATGAGATGGCTGGATGGCATCACTGACTCGATGGACTTGAGTCTGAGTGAACTCCAGGAGTTGGTGATGGACAGGGAGGCCTGGCGCGCTGCGATTCATGGGGTCGCAAAGAGTCAGACACGACTGAGTGACTGAACTCAACTGAAAAGCTCCTGAACACAAAAAAACCACAACCACACAAAAGCGTCATACTCTCTCATCACCATTAATAGAGAACTTTGTTTTCCATCTTTAAAATACACTTAATAAAGAAAATGACTGAATTCATCAACAGATACTATGTCCACAAAAAGGCAAGTGCTATCCAAGGGAGGGTGATGTTTTATTGTTAAGTTTTCTAAAAAGTTAAAAATAAATGCATGAAGTTTCAATGTTAGTTCCCTGGTATTTATTAAAAATAATCAAAGAGTCATGAAATGGAGAGATGTGCATCAAACGTAAATAAGAATATCAAGATTTTTTTCATCATTTAGGCCTCAGATCTAATATTCTTGACAGTCACTCTGTTCAGTGTATATTGCCAACACTAATGTTCAAATGAGCTATACAAATTAGACTGATGTTTATCAATGATGCAGTTGAGATTTCAATTTCCACATAATATAAATTATTAAATTTTGAGCTATAGAAAATTATAGAAACGTAACTTAGATAACTCAAAAAATTAGACATGGCCTCCCACCCAGTCTAGTAAGTACAATAGAAGTGAGAGAAGGGCAAATGAACACAGGATGGAGCCAGCTAAGTGAATATCAAAAAAAGTATTAATACAATTACTAAAACGCATGGCTTCTCTTCTGCTTTTAAGGTTTGGTTCTTAAAAAAATCATCACTTTTCATAGCTGATAGATAACAGAAAGAAAGAAGAAGGCAGGAGAGAATTTGCAGAATGAGACTTTGTGAAATGATCAGAGCCCAAATTTTCACAAAATGACTGACAAGTCTGGTCTAAAAGAAGAACCAATCCCTCATGTATAAGGCAATGAAAAACTTTCAAACTTAAAAACCAGAAAACCATATAATTACCTCAATAATTATGCCATACTCTTCACATGTCACTCTTAAATGTGAAAAATGTGAATTGGTTACAAACAGATGATCCTGTTGTTTCTTCCATGTTTATTCACTAATGATTTCAATATTGAATAATGACTAATAGGAAAAACACATGACAATATGTTTACTTTCGCTTATCTTCCTTCTCTAATGTTGATCCTGTAACATGAAATCAGGATTCTTAAAAGGATGAATCTCTTTCAGTTGGTGTGTAGAAGAGTATTTTAGTCATGAGTACATACATTCAGTTCAGTCGCTCAATCGTGTCCAACTCTTTGCGAACCCATGAATCGCAGCACGCCAGGCCTCCCTGTCCATCACCAACTCCTGGAGTTCACTCAAACTCACGTCCATTGAATCAGTGATGCCATCCAGCCATCTCATCCTCTGTCGTCCCCTTCTCCTCCTGCCCCCAATCCCTCCCAGCATCAGTCTTTTCCAATGAGTCAACTCTTTGCATGAGGTGGCCAAAGTACTGAAGTTTCAGCTTTAGCATCAGTCCTTCCAAAGAACACCCAGGGTTGATCTCCTTTAGAATGGACTGGTCGGATCTCCTTGAAGTCCAAGGGACTCTCAAGAGTCTTCTCCAACACCACAGTTCAAAAGCATCAATTCTTTGGCGCTCAGCCTTCTTCACAGTCCAACTCTCACATCCATACATGACCACTGGAAAAACCATAGCCTTGACTAGATGGACATACATTGGCCACATATAATTACAAAGAATGTTTGTCACTGTATTGGAACAGATGAAAATTGTGACCCACGCTTGGGATAATGACAATAACAATGACTACAAAACATTAACTCAACATACTAGTAATTTCTTAAAGAATTGAATGTCCTATTTTCTGTCAGGCCTTTGCTCTGATATAACCATCAAATAAAATAAAATACTTGTCTGACTTTTAACTGCTTTAGGAATAATATTTGTAAAGAGTTAACTTTGTGTAAATACTGTTAAGTCTTAAGAGAATTTTTAAAAGAACAATTAATATGCTTAAAGTCTTCTGGTAGCAAAATATGCATTTTATAATAGTATTTATTTTTACATTACAGTTAATTGGTTTATTATGCCAAATTATAACATTACATTGAAGTTCTAAGAACTGCCAAAATTCCATGCCTAATTGACTTAGACAAAAAAGTTAACGTTTTTGCACACTTAATTTTATTTTATTTTATATTTTCTATTTCTTGAGTTTATTTGTGTCTTTGTTTTAAAAAGACACCCAATCCACTGACAAGATTAAGTACAAACATTTTTGTTACGTGTAAAATTAAAAATTTTAGTTAATTTGGGATGGGAAAGGACAGAATAAATCTCTGTGCCTGATTATGAGAGTCTAATCTATGGATTAGCACCTCATTCAGTGCTTCTTGGAAATCTAACAGCATCTTCAACAACACATCATCAAAAATATTTAATATTTCTTAAAGGAAACAAATTAAGACTTTAGAATTTTAGAACTGCATTATGTCTACTTTAAAAGTATATTACGATGTTGACTCACTGAAAGCTAACTTCGATTTGCTAAGTGGGTAATATTTACTTTGTAGTGACAGCAGTCTAAATTTCAATCAATTTTTACTACTAGAAATGACTTACTGATTGGGCTTAGATATCATCATGCTGCTGCTGCTGCTAAGTCACTTCAGTCATGTCCAACTCTGTGCGGACCCCATAGATGGCAGCCCACCAGGCTCCCCCGTCCCTGGGATTCTCCAGGCAAGAACACTGGAGTGGCTTGCCATTTCCTTCTCCAATGCATGAAAGTGAAAAGTGAAAGTGAAATCGCTCAGTCCTGTCCAACTCTTCGCGACCCCATGGACTGCAGTTTACCAGGCTCCTCCATCCATGGGGTTTTCCAGGCAAGAGTACTGGAGTGGGGTGCCATCACCTTCTCCAAGATATCATCATACTTACAACCAATTCCGTTATATTCTGTCATATTGGTATCACTTGGATGATTCTAAAACTGAATTAGATTCATTTAGACCCATAGCAAGGTAGCACTAGTGGTAAAGAATCTGCCTGCCAATGCAGAAGACTTAAGAGACCACTGGGTTGCGAAGAGCCTCTGGAGGAGGGCATGGCAACCCACTCTAATATGCTTGCCTGGAGAATCCCATGGACAGAGGAGAATGGTGGGCTACAGCCCATGGGGTCTCAAAGAGTTGGAAATGACTGAAAGCAACTCAGAATGCACACAGATGCAGACCTATAGCTAAAATACTATTGTTTTGTAATATGTGTCAAGTACACCATAACAGAATTTGTAAAAGGTAAACATTTTGAGACATTTTTTTAATCTAAAAAGTAGGATTGATTCCAATATAGCATTATTTGCAATGGAAGGATTTTGTTTCATTAATCATATAGAAAACTCATAAATTACAATTCTATAATTTAACAGAAAATAAAGAGAGTGTACATTAGCTACTAGGATAGGGCTTTAATAGCTCAAAATAAATTCTGCAAATAACTTTTTGAAATTTCCAAACATCAGAATATGGATTGAACCTCATAATTATGTGTGCCTTAAATTTAGTCTGCAAATTAAAAGTTTACCCAAAACTAAGGCAGAACAACAAAATCACATGTAACTAATGACCATTTACAAAGGTTAAGTTCCCTACATTCCTTTGGGAAATACGGGACATTCTGGGCTACTGTTAGAACTCAATCTGCATCTGTGCTTTTTGAGCTCTCTACAAGATTATGTGAGGAGGCATTTGGGATTGTTGCTAAGTTCCAGGACAGACTGAAGTGAGGATATTTTCAAAGGAAAGAGAGACTTGAAGCTATAATTCGGCATGAGAGATAAAGGTAGAATGTGTGTGTGTGCTTAATCACTCAGTCGTACCCAACTCTTGCAACCCCCCAGACTGTAGCCTGCCAGGCTCCTCTGTCCATGGAATTCTCCAGGCAAAAATACTGGAGAGGGCTGCCATTTCCTTCTCCAAAAGGAGAAGAAAGATATCTTGGATTTGGGGGTAGGAATAGAGAAGCCTTGAAAAGAATATTAACCATGAGCTCATAGAGACTTAAACTGGTGTTACATTAGAAACAGAAAAATGGCAAGCAGGGTTCAATCAGTGCAAAACAGCGATGTGCCATACCCTACACAGGCTTTCAATGAAAGAGTTTCTCTAGAGCTAGCTCTGAAAGTGCCATGTAGCCCTAGGATGAACATGTATCCCAATTTGTCCTGGACCATCGCTGTTTATACCCCTTTCTCAGCATAACTAATAACAGCGTTCCCATTTGCTCTTCGTTGTGTTTCCTGCTCTGGATAATTAAATAATATGGTTAGCTATGGGAGAAAAGCAGTTCCTGAGAGAATGCTTTGTATGCTAAGTGATTCAATAACGAAAAGCTCCCAGGGGACAGTGGTAAGGGAATGAGAAAGGCAGAACAGGAAAGGGGAAGACACCAAGGAGAATCTGCATTCATGCACAGTCCTACTGAACAAGAATTTAGCTTGGTCCCTCAAGGGATGTGTGGAGTATAAATACATCTCAGAGTTAATTCCATCCTGAGGGGTGGATGCTGAGTTTTCATTATCTTGTGCCCTAGTCATTGGCAAAGGGTGTCCCCAGGTGCTTCCAGCTTTCTGTAGGAGTAGGTGAGGTGGCTCCAGTGGCAGAGGACATTCCCCCAAGAAAGAGCAATTGTAAGCGGCAGCTTGGATATGAAAGGGCACAGAGAGATAAACTATAGATAAGGAATCTGGAACAAAGAACCAGCAGCAATTACTATAGTCATCCTGTGTGGCAGCCTCCAGAGGGCTCACAAGACTCACTCTGACCCACCCTGTATAGGCTGTTTATTAAATTAAGTTCCATGAATGATTCAGTGAGTCTGTCATACCTCAGGAAATTGTATGAATTTTCAAATCAGTATATGAACACATATGCCTAGAGAGGGAGCTTCCTCGTAGCTCAGTCGGTAAAGCATCAGCCTACAATGCGGGAGACCTGGGTTCAATTCCTGGGGCAGGAAGATCTCCTAGAGAAGGAAATGGCAACCCACTCCAGTATTTTGGCCTGGAGAATCCCATGGATGGAGGAGCCTGGCAGGTTACAGTTCACGGGATTGCAAGAGTATCAGCATCCTAGAGAGAGAATAGTTTTCTTCAGATTATTATTATTATTTTTTTAAAGTATGTGCTTGAGGAAAGTTTGGACCAGGGTCCTTCAGAGAGCAGTTCTGGAGATCCAGCCCCAGGATAGTGCCTTCCCCATTCAGGCAGCAGCGGGTTCGCAGCATTAGTTCTGGTATCCGCTTATAATAAAGAGCCACTTCTGACAAATTTTGCACACTCCCTCGACACTGGGTGCATATCTCGGGTAGTGCCAAAGCCCTTCCCACGCTCAGAACGAAGAGCAGGGCTGCAGCCCAGGGATCCAAACTCCTCTTAAGATTACTTTTTAAAAATCTCATGATCCAAATGAGATTCTGTAGACTTTGCAAGAGAAAATTCAAGAAACCCAGTGTTTTGTGCAATCCATACACATGTCTGTAACTCTTTATAGTGTTAGTCGCTCAGTCATGTCCAACTGTTTGCGATCTCATGGACTGTAGCCCACCAGGCTCTCCTGTCCATAGATTTTCCAGGCAAGAATACTGTAGTGGGTTGCCATTCCCTTCTCCAGGGGATCTTCTCAATCCAGGGATCAAATACAGGTCTTCCACATGGCAGGCCGATTCTTAACTGTCTGAGCCACCAAAGAAGTCATAACTCATTAGGTAAAGAAACAATTCCCCCAATAACCTCATATGTATAAAATAGATTTTTAAATTTTTTGCATAGGCCCCTCAGAAGTAAGAAATACATAACTGGGGAATTCAATGCTGCTGGAAACTCAGAATCACTAAGTGACTTTAAGTCAGCTGGTGATGCTGAATTTTAATGCTTCTGGTGAATGATTTATCAGGGCAAATAAATGTTACAACATTTTTTTTTCCTTTGCCAATCTATCAGTGGACTCCAGATTTAATCAAAAGTTGATCAGTAAGATTGTCAGAAGAACCTTGGTGAGGTTGTAGAAAATATGGAATAAACCGCTTTCACAAGTGAGCTAGCAAACTCTTCCATTTTCCTTTTTCTCAGTAACTGTACGTTGGATACTCCCTTGAACACAGTCAGGCAACATAGCTCCTAACTAGGCCAATAATGAATAATGTATTATTTCTCTCCTCACATACTGATCACCACCTTCAGCACCAGTACTGCTGATATCTCCTAATTTTACTTGCCTCATCACACCTTAAAAGTGTGATATTAGTGTTTGTTTATTTATTTCTAAGACATTTAACAACTTCTTAGTATGAGATATGCAAAAATGCAGAATCTTTCAAATTCTCATCTTTAATTTTCCTCTCTCAAATGGTTTTTATTCCACTTTGAACTGTGAAATATATTCCTCTTAATTAAAAATTCTCAACATCTAATTTTAAAGGTATTTTCTATCTAGTCATTCTTATCTCTGAGAAGTCTTCATTACGTTACCATTTTTCACACCACTTAATAAGAAACATAAGTCATATTCAAATAAGAAAATTAACCATTAAATTGAAAAGAAACATTAAAAATTAAATAAGTATATGTCTGTCATAAATGAATTTCAAGGACCAATTTGTGATTTGAAGTATTAATAATAATCACCATGAAAAACGACCTCTCTTTTCTGACATTTACCTAATATTTTCTATGTTACTTTATTCTTATAATCATGATGTTTCTCTTATTGAATTCAAACTTGTACAACTCTCAATATCTTTCATAGTTCGTACTTTATTTCTACCATCATTTCCCAACATTCCCCATCTGTAAAAGCTTCTCTACATGGATTGATTTGATTAATACCCTAAGTCTCATTATTATGGCCTCTTAGTCCTACACCCTGATTCTTTCATTCCATCTTTGCTCTTTGGAGCAATTTCTAGAAAACACTATTTAGGCTTCCCAGGTCCTGGTCTACAACTCAGCAGTAACCATAATTCCTAAGTAGTCCAATGAAAAATGATTAGTGCAACATGAAGATGTGTTCTTCTTTTTACCTTTTAGATCAAGAATTACATCTCCTACACATTCTCCCACACTCCCCAACTCTAAACCTCCTTCAGCCTGAATCCAGAAACCATTATTATAAGTTAGTCTCCCACAACCAAAACAACATGGAAATTGCTGGAGAAACCAAGAGCAAGAACCTAAAAGGTACCCCGTGCTCTTGCTGACTGCCTTGTTTATTAAGAGGTGACAGCACTTCTTAATGCTGGCTCTTAATGATGCTGTACTCTCTTCCTCCAACCCTAGTTTACCAAGATGAAACACCTAGGAAAATAAACAAAAATCATTAGTAAATGATAAGGTCTTCTGAACACAGTTCAGAAAACAGTACCCAGAATTTTCCACTTTTAGGACCAGTGTAGCAAGTTGGAAAGTATTTCTAATGCCTGCTCTGGGTCATGTTAAGGCAAAGGGCAGAAAGACAATGTCTGATATACTTAAACCCAGGAATATTAAGTGATGGATATATTCATTTCACATGTTGATAGCTTTTTAATATAATATTGAAAGTGGGTTCTATACCTGTTAGTTGCTCAGTCGTGTCCGACTCTGTGACCCCATGGACAGTAGCCCAGCAGGCTCCTCTGTCCATGGAATTTTATAGGCAAGAATACTGGAGTGAGTTGCCATTCCCTTCTCCAGGGGTGATCTTTGTAAGTAGTAATTATTTTTCCTGATACCTACTCACAAGACTGAAAATGAAATTAAGGAACTGTAACATGTAGGTAAATGTTAGTAAAGTAATGCTTTAAATTCTCCAAGCCAGGCTTCAGCTGGTTTTAGAAAAGGCAGAGGAACCAGAGATCAAATTGCCAACATCCAATGGATCATTGAAAAAGCAAGAGAGTTCCAGAAAAACATCTATTTCTGCTCTATTGACTGTGCCAAAGCCTTTGACTGTATGGATTAAAATAAACTGTGGAAAATTCTGAAAGAGGTGGGCATACCAGATCACCTGACCTGCCTCTTGAGAAACTTGTATGCAGGTCAGGAAGCAACAGTTAGAACTGGACATGGAACAACAGACTGATTCCAAATAGGAAAAGGAGTACATCAAGAGTATTGTCACCCTGCTTATTTAACTTCTATGCAGAATACATCATGAGAAATGCTGGGGTGGAAGAAGCACAAGCTGGAATCTAGATTGCTGGGAGAAATATCAATAACCTCAGATATGCAGATGACACCACCCTTATGGCAGAAAGTGAAGAGGAACTCAAAAGCCTCTTGATGAAGGTGAAAGTGGAGAGTGAAAAAGTTGGCTTAAAGCTCAACATTCAGAAAACAAAGATCATGGCATCCAGTCCCATCACTTCATGGGAAATAGATGGGGAAACAGTGTCAGACTTTATTTTTGGGGGCTCCAAAATCACTGCAGATGGTGACTGCAGCCATGAAATTAAAAGACACTTACTCCTTGGAAGGAAAGTTATGACCAACCTAGATAGCATATTCAAAAGCAGAGACATTACTTTGCCAACAAAGTTTCGTCTAGTCAAGGCTATGGTTTTTCCTGTGGTCATGTATGGATGTGAGAGTTGGACTGTGAAGAAGGCTGAGCACAGAAGAATTGATGCTTTTGAACTGTGGTGTTGAAGAAGACTCTTGAGGGTCCCTTGGACTGCAAGGACATCCAACCAGTCCATTCTAAAGGAGATCAGTCCTGGGTGTTCACTGGAAGGACTGATGTTGAAGCTGAAACTCCAATACTTTGGCCACCTGATGCGAAGGGCTGACTCATTGGAAAAGACTCTGATGCTGGGAAAGATTGAGGGCAGGAGGAGAAGGGGACAACAGAGGATGAGATGGTTGGATGGCATCATCGACTCGATGGACGTGGGTTTGGGTGGACTCCAGGAGTTGGTGATGGACAGGGAGGCCTGGCGTGCTGCGGTTCATGGGGTTGCAAAGAGTCAGACATGACTAAGCAACTGAACTGAACTGAACATGTAAATAAAATGTTCTGGATAGAGAATTTGGTTACTAGTCGAAGCACTGATACTGCAATCACAGTGTCTTGACTCAGTCAAATCTGCTTCATCTTCAACCCCCAAAGTATTTATATGCAGCCAAGGTGAATAGTTAAAAGAACTAATTTACTTTTCCTTTTACTTTGACACTGTGAGAGTCCTGCCCCCTTGTTGATCTTTTTATCACCAGATTTTTTGCCCATTTTTCTATTTCTGTAATGGCAGGCTTATTTTTCCACTTGGCCAAGTATGTTCTGGAAATCTGTTGTTTAGTCTCTAAGTCATGTCTGACTCTTTTGCCACCCCATGGACTATAGCCCACCAGACTTCTCTGTCCATGGGATTTCCCAGGCTAGAATACTGGAGTGAGTTGCCATTTCCTTCTCCAGGGGATCTTCCCAACCCAGGGATCGAATCCACGTCTCCTGCTTGGCAGGTAGACTCTTTACCACTGAGTCACCTGGGAAGATGGTTTGGGAAATAAGTACATACATATAACAAAACACCTGTCATCTAATAGGAAGAAAAGACATGTAATTAGCAAGGTGTCAGCTCCAAATTCCAGCATCTTAGACTGTGGTCATCTTCAATTAAATGAAGTGGTGGATCATAAAATACAAATCCATTCAAAGATTTTGCTTTAGTACCTAGAAACAATATTTTGCAATCATCTATGATTATGTTTGGAGAAGGCAATGGCACCCCACGCCAGTACTTTTGCCTGGAAAATCCCATGGACGGAGGAGCCTGGTGGGCTGCAGTCCATGGGGTCACTAAGAGTCAGACACGACTGAGCGACTTCACTTTCACTTTTCACTTTCATGCATTGGAGAAGGAAATGGCAACCCACTCCAGTGTTCTTGCCTGGAGAATCCCAGGGATGGTGGAGCCTGGTGGGCTGCTGTCTATGGGGTCACACAGAGTCAGACACGACTGAAGCGACTTAGCAGCAACTTAGCAGCATGATTATGTTACTGATACTTAAACACACTACAAATGAAAAAAATAGATTTTCTGACTTCTTTAACTCTTTCAAGAAATAAGACTCTAAAAGACATTATAAGACAACACCAAATACTGACTTGCATGTGGAACAATAGGAACTCTCATTCATTGCTGGTGGAAGTGAAAATGGTACAGCCATTTCAAAAGACAGTGTAGTAGTTTATTACAAAACTAAACTGATTCTTATTATCCAGTTCAGCAAATGTACTCCTTGATATTTACCCAAAATAGTTGAAAAGTTGGCACAAAAACCTGCACAGGGATGTTCACAGACACTTTGCTCATAACTACCAAAACTTGGAAGCAACTAAGCTTCCCTCCAGCAGGTGAATGGATAAACAAACTGCTGTACACATGGGTAAGGAATATTATTCAGTGCTAAAATGCAATAAGCTATTAAGCCATGGAAATACATGGGGTAAAAACTTAAATGCATATTACTAAGTAAAAGAAGCCAATCTTAAAAGGCTACATATTATATGACATTCTAGGCAAAATTATGAAGACAGTAAAAAAGACCAGTGGCTTCCAGGGCTTAAGTGAAAAGTATGGGATGAATAAACAGAATACAAAGAATTCTTAGGGCAGTGAAAGTACTTTATGATACTATAATGGTGAGTACCTTTCATTACACATCTGTCAAAACAGAATGCAAACAACAACAGTGAACCCTACAGTACACTATGGACTTTGCGTGACAATGATGTGTCAGTGTAAGTTCATTGATTATAACAAATGTATGACCCTGATGAGGTATGTTAGTAGGGGAGGTTGTGCATGTAAGGACAAGAGATGTAAGGCAACTCCCAGTACCTTCTGTTCCATTTCTTGCTGTGAACCAAAAAAAAAAAAAAATACTCTAAAAATAAATTCTATTTAAAAGAGACATTTCATATTCTTTTCAAAATGTTTATTGAATAAAGGATATCTTTAATAAGTTTTAAGCTGGTATACCTCGTGCATAGCATAGTCCCTAGCACTTGCAGTTATAAAAAATGGTGAATGGATATATAAAGTGGAAAAAGAAGAAATGTGCTATTCAAGGTGATAACAATGAATTAATTTTTTTCAAGTAAGTTTTGGAAACAACTGACTTCTTCACAGCGGGTATTTATCATACCTTTTACTATGAAAATACATTTTATAACTATCCATGAGGTTTATATCATGCCACATTCTATAAACTTACTTGATAATAAACTCATTTTTTGTAAGCATTTCTTGAAGCCAGATGAACTGACTGAACATGCTTTTGGAAATGCTCTTATTCACTCTGTTGCTTCTATTTGGTTGTGAGAACTGTCATTTTGACATAAAATTCATTCTGCCAATATTCTTGACCACATAAAAATAAATGAAGCAGGACTCCTACCCTTAAGAACTTCATCCTGTGTGTGGATGGGGGAGAGGGCAAACATTTACCATACAGCTTAGCAAATGATAGGATAAAAATATACAGAGTACAGATTGTACGAAATACATAAGTTGTCATTGTTCTAAACCTGGGTCATCAAAATACAGACTGTGAGCCAGATCTATCTCATATCGCCTGTTTTTATAAATAAAATTTTATTGGAACATAGCCATGAGCATTCATTTATGTATTGTCTATGGCTGCTTTTCCAGAGTTGAATAGTTATGATGGGCCATCTGGTCCCCAAATTCTAAAATATTTATTATCTAGCCCTTTGTAGAAAAAGTTGGCCAACTAGATAGATATAAAAATAGCTCACTCTTAGCCACGGATGCTCTAAACTGGAGGAAATAAATGGAGCCTTGTGGAAAGAATGCTAGTTAATAAAGAATATTATTATTTCATCAGAAATTTTGTATGTTCCATAAGATATGGCCAAATATTAATACATTCTAATATGGTAGGGTGAACCACTGTTCAGAAGTCAGGAAACTCACTTCCTTGTTCTCCTCATGTAAAAGTATCTTTGGATTACAGAATCTAACTTTTCTGCTAGTTTGAAAATATGTTTATTTTCATATAACACCCACCTTGGCTAAAGCTTTTATGCATGTATTATAGGCACTTGAATATTGAATTTTCATTTTATTGAGGACAAACTATTAGCAGTTGTTCTCTGCAAGGACTAGAATTCTAAAAATAATAGAAAGGATATGAAACTAAATCAAGAAAGATTTTAGACTCTATCACTTGCTTTTTTCATTTCATGGGAATAAACTGAGTTTTTAAAAAGTATTCTTAAGCTAAAGGGACAAAGAAACTATTTTTGGAAACATCCGATTAAGGGACTAGTAGAATCTTTAGCTATGTTACAAAAAATAAGTCCTTTTATTTAAAATAGAAATGAGTGACTGTCCCCCCTTCCCTGAAATTACCAAATTCATAATTTTTAATAATTAAAAATGCCAGTAAAACAAAACAACTGGTTTATTTATTGAATTTACTGGCCATTTCACTTTGTTCATTTGTTTAGATAAATTATTTTGGCATCGTAATACTAAATCTTTGTTCTTTCCTCCCTTGGTTGCTGGGCTGTCATTCTTCATTTATATCCTTAGATTCAAAGAATCACTGCAAATGCTTGAATAATGTAACTGCAGCTATGAAGGCACTCAGTTTCTTTAATTAAATTTATTTGCCTGAAGCATATGATATGTTTTAAAGTATTAGTAGTAACAGCATTCCACTTTGGGATATCTGGTGCTTTAATTTCTCTTCTTTCATTAGACACCTCATGAAGAAGCTGGAGATTTTCTTCATATAATAAGCTCAAACTAATTTTAAGACACTACCTAAATAAAGCATTTTTAAACCAGGCTATCACATCTTTCTAAAGAATGTATTTCAACAAGCACTTTGCTTTAAAAATTTTAAACAAGATTTAAGTATAGCATGTAATTCCTATTTTTCATCATGATTCCAATTATTATAAAAATCAGAGAAATCTATCCTTTTATCTATAGCAAAATCTGAATATAGACTGATAATCTGATTCTTTCAGAAAGCATGTGCTATATGAACTCCGACTCAAGGCCTAAACTATGCTCTTTTAAAAATAGCATTTACAGTGATGTACTTAGAACTCCCAAGACTAAAAAACCAGTCTGTCTTCTGCCTGTGCACTGCTATCATGTTTTGGAAATCTGTGAAGATGATTGATTATGGTCTCTCTGAGCCATTAATGTCATCTGTTAATTAAATAAATTTTATAATATCATATACTTTAAAATGAAGCCTTTCAGTTTTTAGGAACTTTTTTTTATAGTTTATTACTTGAGGTTCTATATTGATATGATTTTTATGATTATGTATGTAAGATTTTATAATTACTTATCTTTCATATTCATTTTTCTTTTCATGTATTCTGAACTATTCAAGAGTTTATTTAATATTTTATTGCAATGGCACATATTGTGACTTTTTACCATGATAAATTTGAAATGCTTCCCTTGTAGCTGAGCTGGCAAAGAATCTGCCTGCAATGCAGGAGACCTGGGTTTGATCCCTGGGTTGGGAAGATTCCCTGGAAAAGGGAAAGGGTACCCACTCCAGTATTCTGGCCTGGAGAATTCCATGGACTTGATAGTCCATGGGGTTGCAAAGAGTTGGACACAACTGAACGACTTTCACTTTCACTTCTTAAGCAAAACTTAAATTGGCTCATCTCTTTCTCTTTTCTCAAGTATCACCACAAACAGAGCATTATAAACATACTTTGTAGCAGATAGTAGATTTTTTCCCTCTTAAATAGACTATGAATATCAATCATTTTTCTCATTTTGCTTGAACTATTTTCTATGCTTGATAAACAATATAAATGCAGAACTCCAGGAGATCTTAAGCAAGATAAAAAGACAGACCATCATACTTAGGCACATACAACAACCAAATACCAAAGGTACAAATGTAATATATAAGAAAATTCTAATACCATTCAGAGGGGAAAAGACAACAAACCCAGGAGGATAAACATAAGAAGAAATGCTAACTTTTCACCAGAAGCACCAGAAACCAAAAGGCAATGAAACATCTCTAAAAAAGAAGGAAAACAGTCAATTTAATATATTCTATCCTGCAAAAATATTCTCCAAAAGTGAAAATTGAAAAAAGGAAATTTCAGATAAGCAAAGGCTGAGAGAATTTGCTACCACTCTTCAGTTTGAAGAGAATGAAACCACTTATAAACATGTACGTACAAGAACTTAAGAGCATCTAAAATGATAGTTTGTTAAACAAAAAGAACTTTCATTATTTTCACCAGTTTCATTGAAAGATCTGAGATTTTAGACTGTAAGAAGTCTGCAAAGTAGAGGGATATAAAGTATATATATGTATTCATAAAATAAAATATATATCATATAGGATGGGAAGGGTTTAAATGAAAGCTTACCATTGCTAAGTTACAATACAACAAATGGCATATTTTAAATATATAATACATTATTTAGCTAAAGATACATATTATAACCTCTAGAAACTCCTCTAAACACACACATGCACACATACTCACAAAGGCGATCAGATTTAGATAGAAGGGAAAAGTTAGAACTGAATATGAAAACATATTTGATTGAGAAAAGTAAGGCATACCAAGGAAAAAAGAACACAAGAAAGAAATTAAATAAGATACAGAACTTTTAGTGATAGCCCAACCATACCAATAACTACAGTAAACATAAATGGATTCAGAAAAATCTAATTAAAATTCAGACATTATCACAATGAATTAAAAAGAAATAAGACAGAATTATAGGTAGTTAGCAGAGTACACACTAAAGTAAGTAAAGACACAGATGGTTTGCAAATTAAAGAATTGAAAGAAAAGTATACAAAGTAAATATTTATTATGAGAAAACCGGTATGTTTAAAATGCAGATGAAAATAGAGAACACAGACTCCAATTCTGGGAGAATTATCAGTAATGATTGATATTTCATAATAACAAATGGTGAATTCACAAAAAGTTCTAACAATTTTCAATATGTAGGTACTTTGTAACAAAATTTCACAGAATGTGAAGGAAAAATGGATTCAACTAATGGAAGAAATAGACAAACCCATCATCATAGTTTAAGAAGTTAAGGAAATTAATACTTCTTACTGTTAACTTTACTGGAAATTGTTAATGTATAAGAAAATAATATTATCATCCAACACTGCCTAATAGATATTTATGGAACACCACATCCAACATAGAATGTACATTCTTTTTTGAATGTACATAGAACACTGTCCAAGACAAACCACATTCTAAGCCATAAAACAAGTCTCAATAAATTTAAAAGCATTAAATAATATAGAATATATTACCTGACCAAAACAGAATATGTACAGTAATTAAAAAGAGTAACATCTCTAAGAAAAACTCAAATAATTAGAAAAAGCAAAATGACTTCCAACTAACTCACGGATCAAAGAAAAATCACAAAAGAAAAAATTTTAATATTTTTTAACTAAATGACAATATAACACAGTATATCAAAATTTAGAAAATGCAGTTTCACAGGTGCTTAAAAGAAAATTTATTCAAATAGAGAACCAGATGACTACCAATGCTTGTTCAGGCCCTTCTGGGAATATAGTAACAAAAACTCCACAAAACATGGGGATAATTTTGAAGACTAGGGATAAGTTTTCTCTTATTTCAGTAGAAAGAGCATCAGAATGTGATCTGAATTTCTGCCACACCTCTAACTAGCTCAACATTACCTTGTCTTGGTTTCTGTTTAGCAAAATATGGATAATAATATCTAGTAACGCTGCACTGTGGTAATGATAGGATAAAAAGTCAACACTTCACACAGTCCTAAACACAGAAGACAAGCAATATCAATAATTATTAATAATATTACTATCTCCTAGAATAATGCATTTTCTATCTTCTCTTAATATCTCTTCAATTCCACTTTTTCAACTCAAATAGAAGCTCTGATATTCCACATTTGCTCCAAGAATTTCATACCCTGTGTTATGACACTGAAAGATGCCTTCTGTTGGTAGCTCTTTTCATACCATCATTATATCGACCACTCCATGTTTCTACTTCAGTTACTCAGTATCTTCTGAGCTCTTTGTTAACCTTCACTAGTGTATCACTAAAATTCATAACCAATTTAATTTTGGTTTTAAATATATCAAGACTTCCAGTGAGGATACTGATATCTTTTTACCTGTCATTAGTTCCTTTATAGCTAAAAATCTCATTAGGAACTCTGCTTTGAAATATTTTTTAATGCTTTTCGCTTAGAAATTTACATGGCCAACAGCATGACTGTCAGTTGTGATATTTATTTTATGACTAAATCATATTTGTTTATTATATTTATATAATAAATGAAATCATATTATAATTATAATATAATAAATTATATTTATTATAGGGTAATAGTAGTCAAAATTTCTATGATGAGACACTCTCAAAGATTCAAGATGTTGATTATATTTTTGAAGTCTTATTTAATAAAACTATATAAAATATTAATTTTTGTTTCCTCCACGTGACTCCTTATTAGATCTTTCCACACCACAAGTCAGTCAACACACTCACATGATTTGTGCACCAAAGATGAAATTATTATTCAGGGTTGACCTTACCACAGGGTATGTGAAAGTGAGTATCAAAATGTAATTCTAAATTTAGCCCTGTAATACATCGATTGTGGAATAGGAATATTTACTGATCTGCTACAAGAAGAGTTAACATTTAAAGCAGAGGTTTGAGTCTTAGGTACCTTGAATGTAATTTCATAGTTGAATTTACCGGCATGGTAACTTCTCAAATCAGATCAATAGAGCTAGGGAGAAAAATGAATTACAAGTGGAAACATCATTTTCTTAACAAGTTCAAAATATCAATTTTCACATCCAAACAGTCAGCCCCATAGGGGATATTTGTCAAATTTTGGTTCTTTTCTTTCATGTGCCTGCTGTCAACTATTAACTCGCTCAATTCTTTCCCTCCTTCACTTTCAGGTTCCTTTGCAGCCTCTGCAGAAATACTGGGTTGGCCCAAAGCAACTTCTTGTCCACCCCTACACAAGCCTTACCAAGCCTCTGTGCTCACATATTCTGTCCATGTATTTCACCAACTACAATCTGAAGACATGACTTAAAGTTATTTAATATATTCATCTATGTTTAGCTTAATGACTAAATAGTAATAAGATATCCTGGAAATGTCTTCCCTGATAGCTCAGTTGGTAAAGAATCTGTCTGCAATGCAGGAGACCCCGATTCCTGGGTCAGGAATTCCAGTACTCTTGGGTTATCCTTGTGGTTCAGCTGGTAAAGAATCTGCCTGCAACGCAGGTGACCTGGGTTAGATCTCTGAGTCAGAAAGATCCCCTGGAGAAGGGAAAGGCTACCCACTCCAGTATTCAGGCCTGGAGAATTCCATGGACTGTATAGTCCATGGGGTCGCAAAGAGTCAGACACCACTGAGCAGCTTTCAATATCCTGGAAATACATCCCAGTGTTTGCCTGAGTTACAGGAAGGGAGAGGATGTTCTTATCTATCTGACTGAAGTCATGTAGACTGTGCTTCATATTCTCAACCAGGACTGTTCTAAGTTATTGTGGGATCACTTCTTTATTGACGTGCGTGTGTGTGTGTGTGGGGGGGTTAGTTGCTTAGTCTTGTCTGACTCTTTGTGACCCGTAGACAGTAGCCCACCAGGTTCCTCTATCCATGGGATTTTCCAGGCAAGAATACTGCAGTGGGTTGCCATTTCCTTCTTGACATGAGCCATAACTTATAGTTCTAGAAGAACCCATTCTTGCCTTAATTAAATATCTCTTGCTTACAAAGCAGTCTACACTCTCTACCTGAAGGCACTATGTGAAGAACTGTAAAGGATCTGAATTTTTATTCTCCTTATACTCTAACAAGTCAGCCGGCTATACAATCATAAATGTAAAGGCTATCAGAAGACAAGTGAGAGACAAAGGACAGTTTACTACTTGGAGCAGTAGCAGTATCCAGACTATCAGCACTTCTCTGAGCTCCTGAACCCTGACTCCCACATGACAATGCAAAGAGGGCCAGTGACATTTGCACACACAGTGGATTACGTTACAAGGAGAAACTCTGAGCTTAAGGAACCTGAGCCTTTTATCAGGGAAAGTAACTAATAACACATGTGCATTTTGCTCTGGAGGAAGATGCTATCTCTATCTTCCAAGAGGTTCACTATACAAACATCCTTGAAAATACAGTCCAGGACAGTGACAGTCAGTGCTCTGCTCATAAGATAGGCAGAAAACATGAGCGACCTTTTGGAGAACTGTCACGGGAAGTGCACTGAAGTCAAAGCCAGGGCAAGGAATCATGTCCACAATTTTAAACTCTTATTGCAGATAAAAGAACTCCTTCAAAGAGGAGATTTCTTTGGGAAAAATAATTAGATGTCCATTCAATATTTACATCATCCTAATCAAATTTCAAATATTTTAAACCACATCTCAAATTATAACTTAGCATGGTTTTACAGAAATCTTCCAATTATTGCTGTCTGGATGCCACACAATGGTTAAATATGTTACACATCTCTGAAGTTTCGCCTTTATAATATAAAACTACCAAGGTTTGTGGAAAGTAGAATATCCAGTTCACTGACTTAATTTTTCATCCTTTTTGGCATTATGCTGAGTTAGTCTTGACTCGTAGAAATTGATAACAAAAAAAAAAAGATCCATATTGCATACACCATGGCTACTAGAGAAATCTAGTGTCTAAAAACATAATTTATGATACCAATGTAGATAAGTAATCAATATGGCATAAAAACATTTTTAAAATGGGTCAGAAAATGTGTTTTTGAGGAAATGATGATTGATCTATATGTGAGAAATGAATGAGTATCAACCAAGTACACTGAGAGTGATTTTCAGTCAAATGTGTTTTGTGATTTGTCTACTGAAAAATCTATCAAAGTATTCTTTATTTCTGTTACAGTATTCTTTTTAATTATTCTTTCTAGCATTTTCTTTTGATTCCTTTTTGACTATACATCTCTGTTTAAATTACTCATCTCAATATTTCATATAAGATATTAATCATGCTTATTTTAAATTCCCTGTATGATAATTATAATATCTCTGTCATATCTGAGTCTAGATCTGATGACTGTTTTGCCTCTTCAGACTGAGAGCTATTTTACCTTTTGTTTTGCCTTGTAGTGTTTTGATGAAATCCAGGCCTGATATATTGGGTAACAGGAACTGAGGTGAAGAGCACTTTAGTGTGAGGTTTTATGTTAACCTGGCTGAGAGCTGGGCTATGTTTAATGTTTGTTTCAGAGGCTTCAAACTCCTCTAATGTCCTTATGCCTTAGGTTTCCCAAGAACTCCTTCTTAAATAGAGTCTGGGCCTTACAACTCCTACGATTGTTATACTATAGTCATGATGATGTGCTGATAAGAAATTGACATGGGGAAGATTCTGTAATTTTCTGATTAAATTTCACTACTTAGTGGACCTGTATCTTTCTCCAGTGATATAGTTTTTCCTCTTTGCTTCCTAATCTCTTTCCTAGCTGGAACATTCTCATTATATTTCATAGAATCCCTAACTCTTGTTGACCATCTTCCTTCCCTTAAAATATACAGGAAAGCTGCAGGGCCTGGAGTGGGATGACTCCCTTCCACTGGGATAAGGCTCTGCCAAAAGTGTAGACTTTGTTAAGGAGAGTTTTCTGTTAAGGAGAGTCATTCCTCAACAATTACTCCTCCACTCTCCTTGCCAGTGCCATGGAGGAATCTTTTCAGGTCTTCCTTATGAAGAGCTGGTAGGGTTCCTAGAGGTAGTCCCCTAAGTATGCTGACTCCAAGACCACAGCCCTAGTTAGTCTCTCACCCTAACGCCAGTCCACAGTCAAGCTCCAGAAATATACCCAAAGTACCACTTATGGCTACCAGCTTATACTTCCAGTGACTTTAGATCCAGAAACCAAATTTCATCTAAATCTTATTGAATATAATCTGTCTGTCTAGACTTGAGTGGTCATTTGCTTTTAAACTTATTTGGCTCCAACAAAAGTCACTGATTTTCAGTATTTTCAACAATTTCTTATAAGGATAGAAGTGACAGCTTCCAAGTTCTTTACATATCAGAGCTAAAACTACGTGTCCATTTCTGGATTTTAAATATTGCAGTATTTAATTCTTTTCTATAAGAAATCCAAACATACAGAAAAGTGAAATGAATAATATAATTACATGCTTATAGACAGCACTTACGGAGAAGGCAATGGCATCCCACTCCAGTACTCTTGCCTGGAAAATCCCATGGACAGAGGAGCCTGGTAGGCTGCAGTCCATGGAGTCGCTAAGAGTCAGACATGACTGAGCAACTTCACTTTCACTTTTCATTTTCATACATTGGAGAAGGAAATGGCAACCCACTCCAGTGTTCTTGCCTGGAGAATCCTAGGGATGGGGGAGCCTGGTGGGCTGCCATCTATGGGGTCGCACAGAGTCGGACACGACTGAAGCAACTTAGCAGCAGCAGCAGAGAGCACTTAAATTTAATAACTATTTACATACCACCATACTGGCTTCAATTATTTTTTTCACATGTTTTGTGTGTGTGTGTGTTTTTAATCAATTGCAACTATTACAATATTTTACCCCAAATAATATTTCTTACACACTGGCCACATTACTATCCTACTTAACAAAAACTGACAATAATCTCAAAACAGCATCTAATTATAAGCCCATATTCTGATATTCCCAAGAGCCCCAACCAGTACAACTTATTAGTTTAAACCAGTAATCAGTTATGAGCTATGACTTGTGTTTTATTTTTTTCTCTTTTAAATGCATTTTAACTTAGAACAAACTACCATTTTTTTTTTTTCATGGCATTGATTATTGAACATAAAAGGCCAGCTGTACTATAGAATGTCTGATGTTTTATATTTTGTGTCTTTTTTGTGATCAAATTTTTCTCCATTGTCTATCTTTTCTGTAAATTGGAAGTTAAATCTAAAAATAAGTCTTGAGTATGATCATTTCAACAAGACTACTTCATGGATGAAACTGTACCTCACATGCATCATGTCGGAAAGCATCTAAAGCCAGCAGTTCTGCTAGTAGTGATGCTGTAATTGGCCAATGCATTAAGATGGGACTAGCCAGCATGCTCTAGGTTTCCCATGGCAACCAAAAATAATCTGTTCCCTCCCTATCCTTTACCAGGAGTCCATGCCCTACAAGGGAGAACCACCCAAGTTCCCATTTTCCCCAGATCAGCCCAAGTACAGTTGTGGTAGGTTGTGGTCTACTAAGGGGAGAAATATCAATAACCTCAGATATGCAGATGACACCACTCTTATGGCAGAAAGTGAAGAGGAACTAAGAAGCCTCTTGATGAAAGAGAAAGTGGAGAGTGAAAAAGTTGGCTTAAAGCTCAACATTCAGAAAACGAAGATCATGGCATCCGGTCCCATCACTTCATGGGAAATAGATGGGGAAACAGTGGAAACAGTGTCAGACTTTATTTTGGGGGGCTCCAAAATCACTGCAGATGGTGACTGCAGCCATGAAATTAAAAGACACTTACTCCTTGGAAGGAAAGTTATGACCAACCTAGATAGCATATTCAAAAGCAGAGACATTACTTTGCCAACAAAGGTTCATCTAGTCAAGGCTATGGTTTTTCCTGTGGTCATGTATGGATGTGAGAGTTGGACTGTGAAGAAGGCTGAGCACAGAAGAATTGATGGTTTTGAACTGTGGTGTTGGAGAAGACTCTTGAGGGTCCCTTGGACTGCAAGGACATCCAACCAGTCCATTCTGAAGGAGATCAGCCCTGGGATTTCTTTGGAAGGAATGATGCTAAAGCTGAAACTCTAGTACTTTGGCCACCTCATGAGAAGAGTTGACTCATTGGAAAAGACTCTGATGCTGGGAGGGATTGGGGGCAGGAGGAGAAGGGGACGGCAGAGGATGAGATGGTTGGATGGCATCACTGACTCGATGGACGTGAGTCTGAGTGAACTCCAGGAGTTGGTGATGGACAGGGAGGCCTGGCGTGCTGTGATTCATGCGGTTGCAAAGAGCCGGACTCGACTGAGTGACTGAATTGAACTGAACTGAACTGAACCTGAATTCTATATTACATGAAGAGGACTCCTTATCTAATTCACATAAGTGTTCTTTGGGCAGCATTTGTCTGGACAATTATATACTGATTTCCATTTTAGGAAGATCACTTTTTCGCAATGTAGAAAACACATTTGAGTAAGATTAGACAGAAAGTATGCTGCTGCTGCTGCTAAGTCTCTTCAGTCGTGTCCGACTCTGTGCGACCCCAGAGACGGCAGCCCACCAGGCTCCACCGTCCCTGGGATTCTCCAGGAAAGAACGCTGGAGTGGGTTGCCATTTCCTTCTCCAATGCAGGAAAGTGAAAAGTGAAAGTGAAGTTGCTCAGTCATGTCCGACTCTTAGCGACCCCATGGAATGCAGCCTACCAGGCTTCTCCGTCCATGGGATTTTCCAGGCAAGAGTACTGGAGTGGGGTGCCATTGCCTTCTCCAGACAGAAAGTATAGATTCAAGTAAAATATACTTGGCCCAAATGAGGAAGATACAGGCCTTGAGTACATGAGTAATTAGAGAAATCAGATAGATAGAATGCAAGAAATATTTAGATAGTAAATGGATAGAAACCTCAGATTTCTACAAGCAAAACCCTTACATTTTCAGTTAACATCAAACATCTCCTTGCCTTTCTAATGAAACAAAGACAATCAAAATATTGTATGGAATAACTGAAAGCAGAGATTTTGAGTAGGTCATAAATACTGTATTTGTGACACTAAATAATTTCAGGTTTATTCAAAACTTTAACGTTAAAATGAAAAGAAAGATTGTTGCTAATCCAAGTACAGAGTATGTACAATCCAAATCCATAGTTGTGAAGTTTCCATTATTCACAGGAGCATCCCAAAATGAAGGACCTGACAAAACTGTTAAGGAGAAAAACTGCACTGGACCAAATGACAAGGAGGACAACGCAAGACTATTGCAACAGGAGAGAGAGAGACTGAACCCAACTTTCCTGAAACAAAAGCTAGGAGGATCTGCCAGATGACGGAATGAAACAGTACTGGAGGAATCTGAGGAAGGAGGAGGAGTGTGCCCAAAGTGCTTGGTTCATTTGTGTCTGCTGCTTGTGATTTATGGAAGGTAGGCTCCTACCCTTGCTCAGAGACAGGAGACAGAAGCCTATCTTTCTTGATGACTGCATTACAAAAAGATAGATCCCAAGTCCCAAAGAAATATATTCCTAGGTTGCAGGAGGCTTACACCTCCAAAGAGCAGAAAAAGAATTTACAACTGCAACTTTTCTACAGTAAAGGTTCTAAGAAAAGAGAGCTTATAGTCAGAGGTCATGAGAGGAACAATAAAAGAAAAGTGAAAGTGAAAGTCGCTCATTCGTGTCTGACTCTTTGCCACCCCATTGACTATAGTTCATGGAATTCTCCAGGCCAGAATACTGGAGTGGGTAGCCTTTCCCTTCTCCAGGAGATTTTCCCTACCCAGGGATCAAACCCAGGTCTCCCTCATTGCAGGCGGACTCTTTACCAGCTAAGCGGCAAGGGAAGCCCAAGAGTTCTAGAGTGGATAGGCCATCTCTGTCAAAACACTCAAACAATAGAGGCTAAAAGCAAAATAAGATGCCTGGAAAAAGACCTTATGAATATAAATATGTTAACTTGTCAATTTTGTGTTTAGCTGTATTAGTAAAACAGCATAAGGTAAATAAAAAACACACTCCTTTTATAGTATAGTAATGAGAAAGATGAATGCCAATGGGGAAAAAATAATCTCCTGATTTTCAATTTACAAATTTTGCAGCTACTAATTCACCTTGAAAGACTTCAAACTGAAGCAAGCTTCAGAAGTATGCAAAGCCTGGCACTCTGTGCAAATAAGGAGACAATTTTTCTCTGTGTCCCTGAGGCAGAAATAGTTACTTGACATAATCTTTTCTAATTATTGGAGTGGATTTTCTCAAGCTAATCATATGCATTCTGTCTCAGCTCTAAAGGAGCATAAATAATTTGGATAGTGAGACTGTCACAAGGAAGCAAATAAACCAACTAGACAAAGGTAGTTAGCCTTATGTGAGGGAATTCTCTATTGCTATCAAAATTAGTGAAAGTGCAACTTCAAGCTAATAGCTGACTTTAGGATTTTGTACCTCAGACAATATTAATACTTTAGAGTTGTATATTTATTTTCCAAGATAGTTGTTATGGTTTGAATTGTGCCCCCTCAAAAACAAAACAAAACAAAACAAAATATATATATATGATGCAGTCCTAAACCCCAGTACCTCAAAACATGACCTTCTTTGGAGATAAGAATCTTCATGCAGATCTTTGTGACACTTTAGACTGTAGCCCGCCAGGCTCCTCAGTCCATGGGATTCTCCAGGCAGGAATACTGGTGTGGGTTGTATGCCCTCATCCAGGGGATCTTCCCGACCCAGCAATTGAACCTGCGTCTCTCGTGTCTCCTGCATTGCAGGCAGATTCTTTACCCACTGAGCCATCAGGGGAAGCCATTTACAGAGGTAATCAAGTTAAAATGAGGTCATTATGATGGGCCCTAACCCAATGTGGTTGGTGAGGGAAATTTGAACACAGATAGAAACAGGCATAGAGGGAAGACAGCCATCTGCAAGACAAGGAGAGCCGTCTAGAATAGATAATTTCCTCAGAATAAACTGCCTACAGGAGGAACCAACCCTGCTAATAACTTGATCTCAGACTTCGAGGCTTCAGAACTTCTAAACAATAAACGTCTATCGTTTCAGCCACTCAGTGTACAGTGCTTTTTTAATGGCAGCACTAACAAACTAATACAAGGGTGCTGGGACTAAAAAATTGGATTTTTTTTTTTTTAATTTGGGGGTTACTATCTTCTTACTCAACTGTAGTTTGTTTTTTTTTTTTTTTAAGTGTTATCTTTCTCACTTTTGTTAACCGTCTTGCCATGTTTCAATGCCCACTTCGTTTGATTCATTCAGTTGTCTTTTCAAAGCAATTTTATTTGAATTTGGCTTCTAAATATGAACATGTGATGATTCTTAAATCTTTGCATAAATAAATTTTTACTAAATCCAACTGGCCTACTGAGTCAGAATCTCAAGTCCTTTTTAATTAGTTCAATAAGAACTTAGTAACATACACACACACTCACACACACAGAAGTCACTCAGTCGTGTCCGACTCTTTGCGACCCCATGGACTGTAGCCCACCAGGCTCCTCAGTCCATGGGACTCTCCAGGCATGAACACTGGAGTAGGCTGCCGTTTCCTTCTCCACACACATGCCTCTAAATCTTTGGTGAATAATAAATACACCCAAGTCCATACAAAATAACTAACTTTTCTATTATATGAAAAGCCTAACATAATTCCTCTTCCAAATGTGAAAACTATTGTCCTGGAGATTCATATTTGGACATGTTTATTTCAAGAACCAATGTAAGCTTAGGTATAAAGTGTCTTCACTTAGTTTATCATGAATATATACAAATTTTAATTCAACCAACTAGTACTGGATTATACTAGTCAGCTACTAAGAAGAAATTTTTAATAAAGAAAATGCCAGGTATATAAATTGTTAATATTCAAGGTCTCAATGCTATATTTCTCCTATAAATGATAGTGCCTTCAGGATTATCTTACTTCCTAATATTCTTGATGGATTCAAAGGATACTATATAAAACTAAATTTTGAAAGCTTTACATAGATGAAAGCCAATCATAAATAATGCATTTTTGCATTTAGATAAGATATTGTTTGCTTATTTTAAGGTTTTGTTTTTTTTTAAATGAAGCTATTCTGTTTTGGAGAAGGAAATGGCAACCCACTCCAGTATTCTTGCCTGGAGAATCCCATGGACAGAGGAGCCTGGCAGACTACAGTCTGTGGAACAGAGAAGGGCTCTTGTCTTGCCCTTGGAGCCTTAGCTCCTGATGTCTCCTCTCCTGGAATGCTCTTCCCTAGAAAGTCTCTTTGTTCAATCTCTCATCTCCTTCAAGTCTTTTCTCAAATCTCTTCCTCATAAGAAGAAACCTAACTGCAAGTTCAATATAGCAAACTGTTCCTCTCCCCTGATATTTGAGCTCTCCCTTATATGCTCTAATTTTTCCTCTTAAAGTAGCATTTGCCACATTTTAAAATATTGTAGGCTTTTATAATGTATTATTTCTATTTTCATCACCCTTGTGTGTGTGTGTTTAGTCGGTCAGTCATGTCCGATATTTTGGGATCTCAAGGACTGCAGAGCTCCGGACTCCTCTGTCCATGGGATTCTCCAGGCAAGAATACTGGAGTGGGTTGCCATCCCCTCTTCCAGGTGATCTTCCTGACCCAGGGGATGAAACCAGGTCTCCTGCATGGCAGACAGATTCTTAACGTCTGAGTCACCAGGGAATCCTTCATCACCCTTAAACCCTAATAAACTCTTTGAGTGTAGTGATCTCTTTCTGTTTCTTCCTGTATCCTTTGTTTTAGGAATACTGTCTGAGGCATAGTTCACACTCACTAAATATTGTGAATGACTGTATAAATGACCAGATACAGAGAAAAGGGCTTGCTACTCCTTGTTCCTTTTGGATAAGCAAACAAACAAATCAACCCCCTTTGGAGTCTTTGAGGAAGGAGAAGTCTGCACCTACCTGCCTGCTGTGGGTCTAAAGAGAAGCTGCTCTAGTGAGCTGAATATACAGAAGAGGAACTGGATTTCCTTCTCACTGGCTGAAACTCCAAAAGAGAAGCTGCTTTGCTTTCCACCATATGTTGGTTTGCTGCTACAGGAGATCTGCCAGCAGTTTGAATTTAGTGACTTCTAAGGAATCACAATATTATGACAAATGTAAAACACACCTCATTTAAAGGCACTCAGTTACCTAAGAGAGGAAGACTAAATTGAATACCTAGTATGGCCAGCTTCTACTGAAAGGGAGCTGAAGAAAAGACAGAAAAGAATGTTACTAAGGAAAACAAAACAAGTAGACAGAACCAAAACTCTTTCAGAAAATAACAAAGGAGGGAAGATATCCTTCTCACTTTCTAAAGCCAGCATTATTACCTCTATATCAAAGCCAGCAAAATAAATTACATAAAAAGTAAGCTCCAGATGGATATCCCTCATGAACATAGGTAGAAAATTTCACAACCAAATGTTGGAAAATTAAATGTAACAGTATATTAAAAATATTATGCAACATGAGCAAATCAGATGTATCTCAGGAAACAAGTTAATATACCATTAAAAGAGCAATGAATATAATTCTCTACATTCTCAGATTGGGAAAGAAGAAAACACACTGATTTCAATAACTGTAAAAAAGCATTTACTAAAACCCAACTACTATTCCATCTCTCACCAGTCTAATAACAGAAGGAACATTCCCATACTAATCACAAATATCTACAGAAACCCAATGCTAACATTGTATTTAATGTTGAAACACTGAATGCTTACCTAAAACTTCAGGAATAAGGCAGGGACATCTGCTCTCACCACCTGTATTCACTTTAATAATAGAGGTCTTCGGTCCTGCACTAAGGAAAAAAGAGGATGGGGAAGAAAAATCATAAATATCGGAAAGGAAAAAATAAAACAGTCTTAATTCAGAGATAATATGATCTTTACATGAAGTAAGTTATAAGGGACGTGCAAAAAAAGATACAAAGTAATAAGTAAATTTATGGACATCAAATATTCAAGGTCAGTATGCAAAATTAATTTACTTCTAAATGCCAACAATCAAACTGGGGACTGAAAATAAAAATACTACTTTACTAATTATATCAAAAGTGTATACTACTTAAGTGTACCTTAGCAAAAAACTACAGAATATTGTTGAAAGACATTTTAAAAGATGAAAATAGAGAGATATAGTATATCACAGGATAAGAAGAATAAATTAAATAGGAATTCTCCCCAGATTGATATACAGAATTATCACAAACCCTTTCAAAATTATCGCAGGCTTCTGTGCAGAAATTCACATGCTGATTCTAAAATGTATATGGAAAGATGAATAACCCAGAGTAATCAAAATAATATTGAAATAAACAGCAGCACTATACTCTCCAAATTCAAAATTATTATAAAGCTATTACAATCAAGAATTGTGGTTCTATCAAGGAAAGAAACACATAGATCAAAGAAACAGAACTGAGAATCTAGAAAATAATTCTTACATTCATGGTAAATTCAGTTTTAACAAAGGTGCCCCCAAAACCCAGTGAATAAGAGAGAATCTTTTCAACAAATGGTACTCACACCATTGTATAACCACATATGAAAAGATATATCTAGCCTCTTAATTGACAATATACATAAAGATTAACTCAAATTGGATCATAGACAAACATAAGAATTAAGTCTATTACAAAAACTGGGTAAAATATGTAAAAAGAAACTTCAACAGAGAAAAAGCATATATTTATACTTGGCAAATAAGCACATGAAATTATGCTCCACATCATTTAAATATCATTAGAGAAAGGAAAATTAAAACCACAATGAAATACTAATATAAACAATTTAGAATGGTTAAAATTAAAAAGAACAAAAAGACCAAGTTTCAGAAAGAATGTGTAGCAAGTGGAACTCTTATAAACTGCTGGCAGGAATGCAAACTGGCATGGCCATATTGGAAAGCTGTTTGGCAGTATCTTATAAAGATAAACATGCATTCAACATACGACTCAGCTATTTCACTCCCAGAAGAAATAAAAACATCTGTCTACACAAAAAAGTTATATTTGAATGGTCTTAGAAGCTTTATTCACAATAGGATAAAGCTGAAAAAAAATCCCAAGGCCTATGAACTGGCGAATGGGTAAACAGCTGATAGACCCATACAATAGAATAAGCAATCAAAAGTAACAAACAATATATTCACATAAATACATGATTTTTTGCATAGATGAATTTTTTTTAAGATTTTTTTCTTAATGTGGACCATTTCAGTCTTTATTGAATTTGCTACAATATTGCTTCTGCTGTTTATGTTCTGGGTTTTGGGCCATGAGGCATGTGGGATGTTAGCTCCCACCCAGACAGGGATCTAACCTGCACCTTTAAATTGAAAGATCACAGGCTTAACCACTGGATCTCCAGGGAAGTCCCTTGCATAGATGAATTTTATTTTTTTTTTTTTTTTTAACTTTACAATATTGTATTGGTTTTGCCATATATCAACATGAATCCGCCACAGGTATACATGTGTTCCCCATCCTGAACCCTCCTCCCTCCCCCTCCCTGTACCATCCCTCTGGGTTGTCCCAGTGCACCAGCCCCAAGCATCCAGTATCGTGCATTGAACCTGGACTGGCAACTCATTTCATATATGATATTATACATGTTTCAATGCCATTCTCCCAAATCATCTGACCTCTCCCTCTTCCACAGAGTCCAAAACACTGTTCTATACATCAGTGTCTCTTTTGCTGTCTCCTATACAGGGTTATTGTTACCATCTTTCTAAATTCCATATATATGTGTTAGTTTACTGTATTGGTGTTTATCTTTCTGGCTTACTTCACTCTGTACAATCAGCTCCAGTTTCATCCACCTCAGAACTGATTCAAATGTATTCTTTTTAATGGCTGAGTAATACTCCATTGTGTATATGTACCACAGCTTTCTTATCCATTCGTCTGCTGATGGGCATCTAGGTTGCTTCCATGTCCTGGCTATTATAAACAGCGCTGCGATGAACATTGGGGTACATGTGTCTCTTTCCATTCTGGTTTCCTCAGTGTGTATGCCCAGCAGTGGGATTGCTGGGTCATAAAGCAGTTCTATTTCCAGTTTTTTAAGGAATCTCCACACTGTTCTCCATAGTGGCTGTACTAGTTTGCATTCCCACCAACAATGTAAGAGGGTTCCCTTTTCTCCACACCCTCTCCAGCACTTATAGCTTGTAGACTTTTGGATCGCAGCCATAGATGAATTGTAAAAGCATTATGCTAAGTGAAAGGGTTTCCCTGGTGGCTCAGTGGAAACAAACCAACCTGCAATGCAAGAGACTCAGGTTTTGTTAGGGGAAGCACACTGACTGAAACTGCCCACCCTGGCCAGGCACCACAGTAACCATTTGCACGAGTTGTTTTACGACAGGAGGTCCTGGTAAGGAACACGGAACTAATAAGCCACCACCAACCAGAAGATTTCAGGAAAGGTCAAAAGGAAACACCACATGTCTGGCCACCTCCCAGAATCCTTCTCGCTGGCATCCATCTTGGCTGAACAAGGTATGCACCACCAGGAAGGACTCTGAGTCAGAATGACTGGCTAAAGACAACCAGAAACTAATCCCATCACCATAAAACCCAAAACTGCCAGCCACATGGCAGAGCAGTTCTCCTGGGTTCCCTTACCCTACTGCTCTCTACCCATGTGCCCTTTCCCAATAAAATCTCTTGATTTGTCAGCACCGGTATCTCCTCGGACAATTCATCTCTGAGTGTTAGACAAGAGCCCGGTTTCAGGCCCCAGAAGGGGTCCCCCTTCCTGTAACAGTTCGATCCCTGGGTCAGGAAGATTCCCTGAAAGAGGACATGGCAACCATTCCAATATTCTTGCCTCAAGAATCCCATGGACAGAGGAGCCTGGCAGACTATAGTCTACAGAGTCACAAAGAGTCAGGCACGACTGAAGAGACCAAGCACACATCCTAAGTGAAAGGTCAGAATCACCAAAAATAGATACTGCATGATACTGTATGATTCCACTTTATATAAAATTCTAGAAAAGGCAAAATTTTAAGGACAGTAAGGTCAGTGGCTGACTGTTCCATGGAAGAAAGAGAGGGTAAGAACTGCAAATGGGTACATAGAAATGGGTGATTCTAATATTCTCAGGCTTTCACCAATTTTTTAATTATATTGTGTTTAAATTATATCTCATAGTGAAAAAGTTTGAAAAATGCAAATTCACAGTACACAAACTTGTCTTTATCTGAACTTGGAACTGTATTCCTGTATTAAGGAACTGTATTCTAGACAGCTATCTTCTGAAAGACCAGGAGAGCAAGAGCACTGACAACAGAGAGAAGAGCAACAACTCTGCGCTGTCTTTGCCACTGGACTCTGTATTTAGGTAGCCTTCACCTTTAAGGGTTTCACTTCTCTGGCAGCCTTTGCTTCCCACTCAAACCCAATCACCAAAACAAACAAACAAGCAAACAAAAAACAAATTTCATAGTTTTATGTTAAAGAAGTTTGTAGAATCTTCCACAGAGGAAATCATATTTTCTTTCCTGGTACTCCTATGAAACTTCATATGCCTCTAACTTAAAATTTTTCAAATTTGTTGTGTACCACTACATTTTATTTACATTTATCTACTCTATTGGACTGTTCCTTGTTATGAAACCTATGTTGGGTAAATAGTTTTTGTGGTCTTACAATGCTTTGGTCGAGTGGCACAGATCTGGTAAAGCATATTTCAGTGTTTTTGTGTGTGATTAGTCCAATTGTCTTCATGAACTTCTTTCCAGGGTCCAAGCTATTAGTTATAACCATTTTTTCTTACAAGCTAATATTTCTTATTAAAGTCTAAGAACTTAATGCTATTTTGAACATTAATTTCTGTTTATATTAAATATACTTTTATATTAAAATGTATTTTAATTTTTATATTGAACAGTTATTTCTGTTTCTATTAAATTCAAATTCTATTATAGATTAGAAAAGAGAAACGTGTATATGTGTATGTGTCCCTTTTATAAATTATACCATATACCTCCCAGATTATCAGTTACTTGAATATTTATTACAAGGTATCCATTTAATATGAAAAAAATTATAATAAATGCATTTCAGTAATTTTTTTCTTTCATCTTTTCCTCTTCTCTCTAGCTTCTTTTTTTCCTAAGGAAAGAAGATCATATACTGGGGACATAACACTTACAAAATTCATAAGCACTGGAACAATATACATATAAATTTTAAAAACAACTATTTAAAGATTTGCAGTGATTGAATCTTTTCTTTCACATCACTATTTTTCACTATTCCTATTTGCTGTTTGAAGTGGTAACTATTAATCAGTGATAATTCAACTTGTATATTCAGATAATATAATTTTTATACTAATTGAAAAAAATTAGAGTTGAAAATATGTTAAGAAGTTCTACTACTATATAATCAAATTAGTAGTTTTGAAAATATAATAACATTTCCAACTACAAGTATAAATTATACTTGAAAATTTACAAAGAATGTCACCCAGAAATAAATAATAAACAATGCATCTTTGTGACTTATAAAGAACATATTCTATTCACACATCCTTCAGATTTTAATATTTGGCAAACACACATTTTTAGGTTTCCCTTAAATAAAAAGGACAAATAGTTGATGTTAATGAAAAATGCCCTTCTCAGAAAGTGTACAGCAGTTTTAGCCCATTTTGAATGAAAGGAAAACTTTATTCAAAAATAAATACCTAAATCCAAACTAACAACATTCATTTGTTCACGTTGGTAATCTGCCACTTTAGTTATCGGAAAATGAAGTGAGTCATTTATAATCTTGCATTTATAATGTTAATCCAGTGAATACATTTGATCTCACAGATCAGAAATTCAGCTTTGACATCTCTCATTTTTCTTGTATCTATTTTGGTACTATTTATGTGTATACTATTAAGAGTTTTCATGTGAAATGTGCATTTGATCCTTGTTTATGAAAACAGTAAAAAAATTATAATTAATAAAGATTAAAAATTTGAGTTAAATTCTTTATCTTAAAATACCGTTCTGGAATTTTATGGAAGATCATAGCCACAGACAGGCATTGAGAAAAACATCAAGTAAGCCATTGATAATCATCAGTTCATCTCATATAGGTCATCACAGGATCAGTATGCTGAATGTGTACCCTCTATTTCATAGAGAAATCTATGTATAAAAGGGACTTTATACAATAAAAGTTCCCAGGGAAGGGAAAAAAAAAAAGGAATGAGTAGAAATCATATACTCAAAAGCATTTCTTACTAATGATTAGCACATTTAGCATACTTAATGATGTTCAAACAATGCTAAATATATTTATATTGCTCAAGAAAAGAGCTATTTTTAACCAACTGAATAAAACTCATTTTGAAATTGACACTTCACAATTCTTCTTGATCTCAAGGGAACCTCAGTTCCTGTTATCTCTCTGTATGACAATGGAGCAATTAACACATATCCCAGCAGCTTAGCTTCTGTTTGACTGTGGTTATTTTTAAGTTGTCAAGGGACTGAAACCATACTCTAATAAGACAGACCATGACATGATGAGACAGTCTCTCTAAAAGCATGGTATAGTCACAGTTCAACTGGTTTAAACTGAGAGGCAGTTCTCCAAATGTATTTACCCTAGTTAATGCCTAGCAAGATTTAGTTATCTATTCTGTTCTACATTATTTTGCCTTGGAGATTTAGCAGATTTAAGGAAATGAAAGATGCTTCAAAAGTGACTAGAATAAACTGGAATAAATCTTTAGCCTTAAGAACTCGGCCGTTAGCATAAAGACAATGTAGTTCAAACCCCCTTTTTTTCCCACAGATAAACAGAATTCTAACTTAGTATGTTATCTGTCTATCCAGCTATCTAATATATCTATCTCATCTACCTGTATACTATCTGCCTATCTAGTTATCAACTGCTGCATAAAAACCTACTCTAAAAGTTAGTAGTTTAACAAGTATTTTGTATCACATTGATTTGTGGGTCAGAAAAAGCAGCAGGGCTCATTCTGGCATTTCCTCTATTACACTTGGAACTGACTGGATCACCCAGTGGTGTCAGGCTGGTCCCCAAGCTGTTCTGAAGAATCTAAGATGGCCCCAAGCATATCCCTGATAACATGGCTGGAAGATTGGAAAGCGAGAGACTGCTGTAGGTCCCTTCTTTATATAATCTCAAGGACTCCTCTTGGATTTTCTCCAGTAGGGTAGTTAGATTTAATATACGGAGGCTCATAATATGTATGGGCTTCCCTTGTAGCTCAGTCAGTAAAGAATCTGCCTGTAATAGAGGAGACTTGGGTTTGATTCCTGGGTCGGGAAGATCCCCTGGAGAAGGAAGTGTCAACCCACTCCAGTAGCCTTGCATTGAGAATACCAGGGACAGAGGCAGGCTACAGTTCATGGGGTCATAAGAGTTGAACACAACTGAGCAGCTAAACCACCACCATAACATGTATGTCCAGAGATAAAGACGGGAATTACTGGTACGTTTAAAGACTAGACTCAGACTTAAAATTATATGCTTTACTCTGTATGCCAGCCTGGATTCAAGAGATGGGGAAACAGACCTCATCACTCATTAAGGACTTTTGCCATTTTAAATATGACATAGTTCTCTCTCCAGCCACTAATAATTTCTACTTCTTCCACATGCAAAATACACTCAGCTCTTTCCAAGATGTCCCAAAGTCTTATCCTATTTCAACACCAACTTCGTGCTCAATATCTTATTATCTAAATTAGGTCCAGGTGTGAACAACATGACCTGTGTAAAATTCCTCTTAATCCAAAGATCTGTGAATTAAAGAAATGTTATATGCTTCCCTCCATACATACCCATAACAGAATGAAAAGTTTCTTCTTTTGTAAATCTATGAGAGGCCACTAGAACCCAGTTGAAGTGAAGTTGCTTAGTTGTGCCCGCCTCTTTGCAACCCCATTGATAGTAGCCTGCACCAAGCTCCTCTGTCTGTGGGATTTTCAAGGCAAGAGTCCATGGGATTTTCAAGGCAAGAGTACTGGCGTGGGTTGCCATTTCCTTCTCCAGGGAATCTTCCCAACCCAGGGATCAAACCCGGATCTCTCACATTGTAGACAGACGCTTTACAGTCTGAGCCACCCAGTTGGCCCTGTGCCAATTATACCTGGAAAGCTCCTTAGTTTAAGCCAGTAGGTGTATTTCCAATCTTCCCCACTACTGTCAGTGACAGTGTTGCTGAACTTTCCACTGGTAAATAACAAAGGACTACTTTTAATTCAAATACACTTTTCCTACTGTCCTTCAAACCCACATCCACTTTCAAGTTTCACTATCAGTCTCCTTGACGTCCAGGGTTTACCCACTATTGGCCCAAAGACAGTGTCACATGTTTCAGGGGTTTTTTTATGGCAGCATCCCACTTCCAGGTAACAAATTCAGTTCCAGTTATCTACATCATAGACTGCTACATTAGTGGCTTTAAACAAAAAATATATATATATATATTTTTTTTAATATCTCATGATTTTGTGGGTCAGCAAAAGCCAGTCTGAGCAGAAATGGAATCTTGAAAAGGATTTCTACTGAATAAATTGCTAGTATGACTAGCAATTCCAGCCTGTTTAAACAATAATGTTCAGACAGTGTGAAAAACAAACAAACAAACAAAACCAAAACACATTCTCTAAGAAAAAAGCTATATGTAAGCAATAGTACAAGCCACCTCACTGGCTAGGCGATTCTGCTTCATACTCCATTCAATGAGATTCAGTTTAGTTCAGTTCAGTTCAGTTGCTCAGTTGTGTCCGACTCTTTGTGACCCCATGAATCACAGCACGCCAGGCCTCCCTGTCCATTACCATCTCCCAGAGTTCAATCAAACTCACGTCCATCGAATCAGTGATGCCATCCAGCCATCTCATCCTCTGTCGTCCCCTTCTCCTCCTGCCCCCAATCCCTCCCAGCATCAGAGTCTTTTCCAGTGAGTCAACTCTTCGCATGAGGTGGCCAAAGTACTGGAGTTTCAGCTTTAGCATCATTCCTTCCAAAGAAATCCCAGGGCTGATCTCCTTCAGGATGGACTGGTTGGATCTCCTTGCAGTCCAAGGGACTCTCAAGAGTCTTCTCCAACACCACAGTTCAAAAGCATCAATTCTTCAACACTCAGCTTTCTTCACGGTCCAACTCTCACATCCATACATGACCACAGGAAAAAACCATAGCCTTGACTAGACGGACCTTTGTTGGCAAAGTAATGTCTCTGCTTTTGAATATGCTATCTAGGTTGGTCATAACTTTCCTTCCAAGGATTACTCTGTGGTATTTAAGGAGTGGCTGAGCTGAACTGCAGGGTTCCACACAGCTGCAATCACATACCTACACCTTTAGAGGGACAGTTACCTGCGCTCATCTAGGCTCTTCACCCTCTCCCTTTCCTCTCACAGACACTCTATGTGTTCTTGCTGGCTAGGCAGCTTGACTTTCTATACTTCAGGGATCCCAGAGACCAAGGTGAAGCCAATAGCATACTTAAAGGCTATGGTAGTAGTTACTCTGGCTAAATGTCAATTCTGCCATCTTCCAAATCAGTCACAAGCCAGCCCAGAAGCAAGGGTGGGGAAAAGGATTCCACTTCTAAGTGGGAGGAATGTCCTAAAATGTGTAATAATTTTCAATCCATCAAAAGCAACATGCTCAAGGTCATTCTGGGAGTTAGTCAAGTATTTCGGGTTTGGAATCAGGTCTCCTAAACCCCAATTTTCTTTGTAAATGTTCAGAAAACTAAGATCATGGCATCTGGTCCCATCACTTCATGGCATATAGACGGGGAAACAATGGAAACAGTGAGAGGTTTTATTTTCTTGGGCTCCAAAATCACTGCAGATGGTGATGCAGCCACGAAATTAAAAGACTTGCTCTTTGGAAGAAAAGTTATGATCAACCTAGACAGCACATTAAAAAGCAGAGGAGACATTGCTTTGCCAACAAAGGTCCATCTAGTCAAAGCTATGGTTTTTCCAGTAGTCATGTATGGATGTGAGAGCTGGACTATAAAGAAAGCTGAGTGCTGAAGAAATGATGCTTTTGAACTGTGGTGTTGGAGAAGACTCTTGAGAGTCCCTTGGACTGTGAGGAGATCAAACCAGTCAATTGTAAAGGAAATCAGTCTTGAATATTCATTGGAAGGTCTGATGCTGAAGCTGAAACTCCAATACTTTAGCCACCTGATGTGAAGAACTGACCCATTTGAAAAGACCCTGATGCCGGGAAAAATTGAAGGTGGGAGGAGAAGGGGTGACGGAGGATGAGATGGTTGGATGGCATCATCAGCTTGACGGACATGAGTTTGAGTAAACTCTGGGAGTTGGTGATGGACAGGGAAGCCAGGCGTGCTGCAGTCCATGGGGTCACAAAGAGCTGGACTCGACTGAGTGATTGAACTGAACTTAACTAAAATGTTCACATTGCCTTTAGAATCGGGCTTCTCTTTCATCTTCACTTCTTTTTTCTCTTTAAGATCAGTTTGTCTTTATTTTTTAATAGTACTCTGAATAAATATCAATCTTTCACAATCTTAGATGGGCGAAGTATCTGAGCGACTTTTCATACCAGAGTTTAGAGATATAAAGTTTACTGTCCCTGTGGTCAAAGGAATCATTCAACATTTATAACATTCAATATCCTTTGTCCATATTAAAAATGCTTATAATAAAATATTTCAGTTTAATAAAGTATATATGCAAATAATATAAAGAATCCACGTGCTTATGCATCACTTAAAAATAAAATACTATTTATTTCTATAATAGTCTGTATTCTTCCTTTTGATTCATTCTTCTTCATCTCCTCCCAAGCAACCACTATGGTGAATCAAAGGTATGTGGTTATATATCTACATAGATCCATGTCTATATCTATTGCCATGTTTAATATTTTTTCTGTTGCTAATTGTTGCTCTATATCTTTTTGCCCATTTTTATGCTCAAATCTTTTTTGAAGTTTTTTTTTTTTAATTTATGTAACTGAGTGAACTCCGGGAGTTGGTGATGGACAGGGAGGCCTGGCGTGCTGCGATTCATGGGGTCGCAAAGAGTCGGACATGACTGAGTGACTGATCTGATCTGATCTGATTTTAGTTATTAACATTAAACATTTATATATCTTGCAATTACTGTCTCCTGGACCACAGACCATGGGGTTATTGTTCAGTTGTTTCTGGCTCTTTGCAACCCCATGGACTGTAGGCTTCCAGGCATCTCTGTCCATGGGATTTCCCAGGCAAGAATACTGGAGTGGGTTGCCATTTCCTTCCATAGATCTTCCTGACCTAGGGACTGAACCGTCTCACATTGCAGGCAGATTCTTTACCCCTGAACCCTCAGGGAAGCCCAACCATAGGATTACTATGTCACTTATTTTAATGCTGTCTCTTAGAAAACAGATGTTTCTAACATTTTGATTTTCCTGATTAGATTTTCATTTCTCCTAAAATTGATTTCTGGGCATGGTAGGAGGTAAGCATATATTTTACTTGTTTCATATGAATAACTAATCCCATCATCATTATAAATGTAGAAGTTAATTCTTTCCATCACTGATCTGTGGAGCCACATCTCTCCTCAAACAGGGTTTAATATGTTTTTATTTCTCTATTTTGTTCCATTAGTCCATTTATCTATCTCCTAACACAATACTACTACATTATTTTTGAGATTTTTGTGGCAAATACTCTCAGCTTATACTTTTTCAAATCTTAATCATTTTTGGCCCTCTTAATCATCTTGTAAGTGATATCATCAATTTGTTCATTCCATAAAAACCATGAAGGGATAAGGATTGCTAATGTATTAAATTCATATATCAATAAGGACTGAAATACCCTACATATATTGTTAAGATGTTTTAGGCATAGATATGAACACCTCTATATTCAATTCTTCAATGCTTTTCAATAAAGTTATAATTCCCCGCTAAGGAAATGGCAACCCACTCCAGTGTTCTTGCCTGGAGAATCCCAGGGGCAGAGGAGCCTGGTGGGCTGACATCTATGGGGTCACACAGAGTCGGACACGACTGAAGTGACTTAGCAGCAGCAGCAGCAAACAATTTATACACTTTCTTTATATGTATTACATAGTGCTTTACAGCTTTTATTGTGTTTATAATTTTATCCTATTTATTGTTGCTATGTATAAGAATATCATGGATTTATGGCTACCTTTCTGAACTCACATTAATTCCAAATATTTCTTTATTAAGTTTTCTAGGCACAAATATAAACATATTACATGAGGATATTGAAAATTTTGTTTCTTACTTTCAAAATCTTACAACTTTTATTATTTTTTGTGTTCCAGCCCTGCTTAGGGCCTCATCCATGATGCTGAATAAAAATGGCCACAGCAGGCATTCTTGTCATCTTCCTGAGTTAAAAGAAAACACTTCTTCTATCACAAAATAAGTGTGATTTTTGCTGAGATTTTAGGAGACAGTTTTCCACCAAATTTACTTATAGCTTCATTTTTTTTCTTAATGATAAACACTGAATTTTATAAAAATGTTTTCTACATACAGAATGAACATATGTTTTTGTTCTTATTTAATATAATTTGTGTAATACACTAGTTTTCACCATTAAATATTTCCAGGAATAACTGGACTATGCCCAACTTAATAATGAATGTTTTCTTTCAATACATTACTAGATTTAGTAAGCTAATATAATTTAAAGCTATTTGTGCATTTACTTGTAAGTGAAATTGCCCTGTAGCATATCTTTGAGTGCACCATGGCATAACACTTAACAACACAATTTCTAGAGCCGATCTGTTTGGCTTTCAGTCCACGCTTTACCAATTACTACCTCTGTTATCTCAGAAAAATTACCAAAACTTTTTCCTTCCATTGCTCATATGCAAAATGGAAACAGTAATTGTACCTACTTCTAATTCAATTGGTGGGTAAAAGGAATAATTGAGTTAACATTCATAAAGTGCTTAGAATAATGCTCAATACATAGGTATGACATGAGGTTAATAAAAATACCATGGGGCACTCTTTCTGCTTTAATTATCAGATATGTATCAAATGCCTTAAATGAGATAGACAAGATTAATGTTTTTCTATTACTGAATAAATTTTTATGAGATTCAATTATCTATTACTTGAACATTTGACAGTGGATCTGATCTTTTTTTCGTTTGTTCATTTGGAGGGGCATAGTACATGGTTACTGTTTCAAATCATTATTTTCTGAAGTTCTTTCAAACTTTCTAGATTTTTTTCTTGATTGTTTTTGATAGTACAAGAAAATACAGGCAAATTCTCACAACTTGGTATTTTTGTGACAAGGAGATAAAGAATTCAGATGCTAAGAACAAACAATACAAAGTATAGAGTAAAGGGGAATGAATTCACAGTGTTACTGCCTAGGTGACTCAGTAAGTACAGAACCTGCCTGCAATGCAGGAGACGCCAGAGACACAGGTTCAATGCCTGGGTCAGGAAGATCCCCTTGAGGAGGGCATGGCAACCCACTCCAGTATTCTTGCCTGGAGAATCCCATGGACAGAAGAGTCTGGCGGGCTACAGTTTATAGGTTGCAAAGAGTTGGATACAACTGAAGCAACTGGGCACATATCAAGTATAGAGAAACGTCCTCTTTGAATAAATGTTCCACTAGTTTCCTATGGCTACTGTAACAAAATACCACAAACTGGATGGCTTAAACAACAGAAATGTATGCCTTATAATTCTAGAGGCTAAAATTTGGAAACCAAGGTGTCAGCAGTTTAGTTCCTTCTGAGAGGGAAGGAAATGGGATCAGAAAATCTGTTGGGACCAGATCAGGAGGAACCTGGTTCCAGGTGCCTGGTTGAGCACCATGGTAAGGATCTGGAGTTTATTCTGTGTGATATAGGAAATCACCAGGAGTTTTGATCTGATGAGTGGCAAGATATGACTTTGTAGAGAATAAATACAGATATCAAGTGTAGAAGCAAAGAAACTTATTATGCAGTTACCACAATAATGCACAGGGAAGATTATAGTGGTGGCTAAGAATAGTATGGTACAGAGAAACCATGAGAATTGACTTGGCAGTATCACTAGATGTATTTTGAAGAAAGATCTGCATATTTTGCTAACACATTGGAGTATTATTTTGGAATGCTTAGGTTAATATCTCAGGCTACAATTTTTCAGACCAGGTGGCTAATATAAATTTGAACTTTAACTTTCAGTAGAAGTCAGAAAGATGGAAGAATAGCTGGTCACCAGTTTGTGTCCCTGACACAAACTTGCAGTGGCAAATGCCTGTGATTATATATTCTGAGGGAAAATCTTTTTTCAATTGAATTCCCTAGCCCAAGCTGAATTAAATCACTTTCCAGATTCCTTTCCTTTGATAGACTGGTAGATTTCTTCTACTCCCATTTTTACTTAAAGGTGTAGAAAAGAGCTTTGAAAAACACCAATACAGTATACTAACGCATATATATGGAATTTAGAAAGATGGTAATGATAACCCTGTATGCAAGACAGCAAAAGAAACACAGATGTATAGAACAGTCTTTTGGACTCTGTGGGAGAGGGAGAGTGGGATGATTTGGGAAAATTGCATTGAAACATGTATAATATCATATAAGAAACGAATGGCCAGTCCAGGTTCAATGCAGAATGCTTGGGGCTGGTGCACTGGGATGACCCAGAGGGATGGTATGGGGAGGGAGGTGGGAGGGGGATTCAGGATGGGGAACACGTGTACACTCATGGAGGATTCATGTTGATGTATGGCAAAACCAATACAATATTGTAAAGTAATTAGCCTCCAATTAAAATAAATAAATTTAAATTAAAAAAAAAGAAACATGTCTCCATGTTGACAAAGTACAAAGAGTTTTAACTGCCCCCGCCCCACCATCTATTCCACATCCACCCCTACTTAGGGGCTGTTAAAAGCTCAGTCTTTAGGTCAAAAAGATAGCACACATATGGAGGTAGTCATGCTTTCAAATTAGCTTATCTGCTACAGATCATTCTCTGCATTTAGAGTCGAGATTTTTCTTTATAATATTTAAACTTAGCCTGCATTTAATGTAAAAGTGTATCCAATGTTCCTGGTAGCTTGAAGTTGGGAGAGTTTCTATAGGCATATATTCTAATTAAAGGACAGAAACATGTACACAATGCTCATGATAAAGTGAAATGGCATGCTTTAACTGAGATTATTATACAACTCCATCAGCTGAAAATAAAGGATATTAAATGACGAACAGGATTGCTTTTCTTACAAAACTGCCCAGTCATCTTGGTAACAGGTACATTACCTGTTATTATTGTTGCTTAGCATCCATGCTTATAATTCTCTTATTCAAGAGATTGTGCTTCCTTTTGTTTTGAAACACTTCTTTTGATATATCAACCTTTCATATCGAGTTATTAGTGTTCAGTGTTAATGTTGAAATTAAGTGTAAAACTGGTGTAACACCATCACTTTAATGCTTAAGTTAATTTGCTTTTGTTTGTTTGTTTGGTATCAGTACAAGAAATTGAAAAAAAGTTGCTACTAAAACAAGGAGGGAAAAAAACTTTTTGGGATTTCCATTAATTTCAGGACATATAATCATAAGCATTAACCATGATGGCAATATTGACATTTAGACTATGAAGTTATTTAATGTATAACTAAACAATTTAGTAATTATTATAAAGTTTAATATCAAGGAGAAAGCATATAATTCATAATTATAAAGCCCTATAAATTCACAAAGTAAGCATATCATTTTAACCAAAACTTATCATGAAACAAAATTTCACCAGCTCCCCCAGAAACTTCCCTTTGCATACCTGTCTAGTCCATACTGCTTCTTCTAACCATGATTAATCACTATTTGGGCTTAAGAGAGCATAGACAAAATTTGGGTATTTTTGAGTTTCATATAAATGCAGTCATTCAATATGTAGTTTAAATGATGCTTGTGAAAATTTAATGTTGCCAATGACACTATGTGATAGGTAATATTATTACTCCCATTTTATAGGCAAAAGCACTGATGCTTGAGAAACTGGTGTTCCTGCTTATAGAAATATTCACCCTGGTTAAGTTTAGTTCCCTCTTATTGAAGTCACAATCCATTCATGTTCCTCCTGCCCCCACAACGTACAGGGGGGACTTATAAGTGTCCAGAAATGCCAAAAGGTAGGTTGCACATGAGTTGCCATAAGGGACACTCATACTTAAGACCAGTTCATCCTGAATCCCTTCTAACTTTCCAAACTGGTCTGCTGCAATGAAAAAAAAATTAATACTAACTAATTAGCAAAAATCCTCTCTTCATCTAGTATGCTGCTAAGTCACTTCAGTCGTGTCTGACTCTGTGCGACCCCATAGACGGCAGCCCAACAGGCTCTGCCGTCCCTGGGATTCTCCAGGCAAGAATACTGGAGTGGGTTGCCATTTCCTTCTCCAACGCATGAGAATGAAAAGTGAAAGTGAAGTCGCTCAGTTGTGTCCGACTCTTAGCGACCCCATGGACTGCAGCCCACCAGGCTCCTCCATCCATGGGATTTTCCAGGCAAGAGTACTGGAGTGGGGTGCCATTGCCTTCTCCGCTCATCTAGTATATTCCCTCTCCAACTTAAATTTTGTTGCTTTCTCAGCATTAACCCTCCCCTTACAGCAGACCACTCCTGTGTATCCAAACACCGACTGTGTAACAAAAGTGTCTTAAGAAGAGGATCATCATCTCATATTTAATTGGGCAATTTCTTTTAATCTTGGCTTCTACTTCAATGTGGGTTATGGTGGGTGAGGCTGGGAAAGGAAAAGTATATGAGAAAGAAAGGTTGGAGTGAAATGTCCAAATTAATCTATTAAACTACATAGCCACAAAAAAAGTTAAGTAAATTTCCTAGAATGGTATTATGCGGGAGAACTTGAAGTGGCATCGACCAGGTGGCCCTTTCTGAAGCCTTTACCTATCAGAAGGCTTTTCTTGACCACTTTTCCCCTTCAGGATGATTAAGTGCTCTTCTGTATTCTCAGAGATTCTTTGGCTACATTTATCCTAGCATTTACTACACTGTGTTCATAGCATCTAAATATGGCCCAATGGCCACAACTTGTATTTACCTATTTATTATCATGGCTCTGTTCTTCCCTTCACAAAATTTTGTTGAAAGACAAGTTGACATTTACATTGTACCTCCCCATGGCCCATTCACTCTTTAGCTCAATGCAATCTACCTATGCTGTTTCATTACACCAAAAGGCCTCTCACTAACAACACTATTATTATCCTACATTATGCCAACAATCACCCTCATTACTAATTTCCATAGAGAGACAGATTTCAGGCTACCTTATTTAAGATCTCTGGAACAAATAACTGCTAATCACCCTCTCAAATTTCTTACTTCTATTTCTGTGACACTTTTCTCCTTTGATTAACTTTCTATGTCTCTGGACATTCCTTTTCAATTCCTTTTGTGTGCTGCAATTTCTCTCTGGTGCCCTTATGTGCCCCTATTCATTTACATTCCTCATTCCATTCTGCACACTTTACCTAAGATAGCATCTGTTGGAACCATATACTCCTAAAGACATTTATCAGGTTACACCAGTTGACCACACGGCCAATTGATCCACTGATTAAACTGATGACATCTTCTTTTATCTCTTTTCTACACAACAAGTATCCTTATCTTTCTCAGGAAAAAAAGAAAAACTATGATTGATGAGGAAAATTGACTTCCTGGCAAAGTGCTATCAGGAAATCCATTTGTCTGGGAAAGGAAACAACTCTATCTGAGTGGTAAAGATGCCTGCCACAGCCACAGGGAGACAATCAAGGGACTGCCAATCTGTAAGATTTCACAATTCCACAGAATGTTTACTTTTGCTCTTTTATTGTCACCTATACCTGAATTATACATATCAAATTGGTTCCATGACTAAAGTGATTCACATCCAAATCCTGCTGCAAACAAACAAACAAACAAAAATCCATTCTCGCACATTTTCAGATGCCAACTATAGCATTTGGGTGGAATTCCAAGCTGGCACGACACATATTTCTGCTTGCCAGAAACCCATCATTCCATGTTGAATTTATAGAGCATCGTCTTTCCAAAACCTCCTAATACTCCTCAAGGCAGGGGAAAAAAGTGATTATATTCTTATTCCTGAAATGAACACCAAGGAGAACTTAAAATTAAAGATATGAAAAGTGCTAACAAGAGACTCAGAATGAATTCTTCAGTTCCCCACGAGGGTGCTATTCGGCAAATTGGCTTAAGCCTAGGAGCTACCTTTTGCATCACATTTGATATGTCTAAAATTTTTACTTCTTAAATATTCTTGGAAAGCAAAAATATTTTCATATCATAACCTTTGTATCCATAAGCATCTTCTTATTCTAAAATAATATGTTTCTTTCATCCACTGTGAACATTCTGACACATTTACATTATGGATTATTTTTTCTATTTTTTAAAAGATAAAAGTATTGTAAGAGCATAGAATAGAGACTGTCTGTGTTTAATGTAAAATCTTCTTCAGAACAATAGAAAGAAGGAATGTGAATTCTCAGGGAAGGGGTGGAGGTAATACAACCTTCTCTGTTGCATCATAACAATAGCCAGGAAGAAAATGAAGGTGGTAATATGGATGTAGTTGGCAGATATGAGAGGCCTTGAGAGTAATGGTAGGAGTGAGTCAGAATAAATTTTCTCAGTCCGCACTGAGACCACATCCCTGCACCATCAGAGTTGCCATTCTGATCAAAAAGACAGATCACACCTCCTACAAGCAGTCCTCATAAAAGAACACATTTTGGGACTAGAACTATGAGTTGAAATGAGGTCACTTGATTTTATTTCCCTTTAAAAATGGGGAAAAAAACCCAAAAACATGCTTATGAACCAAAATCCCAGTAACCGACTTTGGTAGACATGATCATATTTTATGAACTTGAAATTCTGAACCTCTAGAAAATAAGCCTATTAATTGCAAGTAAATTACCACAAACTGGGTGGCTTAAAACAACAGAAATGTATTCTTTCACAGTCTGGAGGCTGAAATTCTGAAATCCAGGTGTTGGCATGGCCTTGCTCCCTCAGAAGGCTCCAGGGAATAGTCTTCTCTGCCTCTTCCTAGTCTCTGTGGCTGATAGCAATCCTTGGCGTTCCTTGGCTTACATCTGCATAACTCCAATCTGGCTGTCTTCACATTACCTTCTTCTCTGTATTTCTTTTTATCCTCTACTCTCATCTTCATAAATGAATTTAGGATCCATCCTAACCCAGTATAGCCTCATCTAAACTAATTACATCTGCAAAGACACCGTTTCCAAATAAGGTCATATTCGAGATTCCAGGTGGAAATGAGTTTGAGGAGAATATTATGTACTAGTTTATTATGTATAAATATTATGTATTAGTTTTAGGAAAATATTATGTATTAGTTGTTGTTTTGGTTTTTTTTTTTAAGGAGAATTCAAGTTGGGCTAGATTTTTGGTTTTTTCTGCATTTGAATGCATGAGGAGCTGAGAGTCTTATGTAATGTCAGTTGAAAAAGACACCAGGCTTCAAACCATTCATTTATGACTTCTTGGTTACCTTCTCCTCCAGTCTCAGTCATGTATAAGCAACATCGTGAATCATATCATTTAAAGAGATAGGTCTGTTGACATCTACTACGCCCATCAGTTCACTCTGTGGGATGGATTGCTATGAATCTCTCCATCATACTTGGCCACCAAATTTCCAAATGACACCCATGTTCACAGATCATCATCTAAACCTGCTGCTGCTAAGTCGTTTCAGTCGTGTCCGACTCTGTGCGACCCCATAGACAGGCAGCCCACCAGGCTCCCCCGTCCCTGGGATTCTCCAGGCAAGAACACTGGGAAGGCAATGGCAACCCACTCCAGTACTCTTGCCTGGAAAATCCCAAGGGCGGAGGAGCCTGGTAGGCTGCAGTCCATGGGGTCGCGAAGAGTCAGACATGACTGAGCGACTTCCCTTTCACTTTTCATCTAAACCTAGAGGAAGTCAAGTAACTTGGGATTTACTTTTCACCATCATGCTAGAAGTTTTTTGTCTTTTTCTTGTGTTTGATCTTCTGTTTCTTACCTCCATCCCATCTTTGCATTCATCTTTACTTATTAACTTTCCCATTTTTATGGAACACAATTTTTTGTATCTTCTGAAGAAAGTGGAATGGGAAATTAAATTTCCCTTTTCTTACATGTCTAAAATATAACTTGAAGTAGGCCAGGTATAGAATTGTTAGTTGGAAACCAGTTTTCTTCAGTTATTCTAAGGTACTTCACATTGTTGCTTGCTTCTAGTGTTTCTGTTTTAAAAACAAACAAACAAACAAACCACTGGTCTGCTAGATTTATCTTTCTGTTTGTTTGTTTGTTTGTTTGTTTTTAATTTTGGTCTTTTTCTTCTGAGAGATTCCCACAAGATTATATCACAACAGTTTCATAAATATTTTTTTCCTGTAATCATTTTTTCTAATTTTATGGTGTTCTCTGAATGTTTCTCTTCATACTATCTAGTCTTTCTTTTAAGAATACAATCATCTCTAAGATCACTGCTAGGATATTAATGTTATTTGTTTTCATTCTGCCTAATACTTGTCTTCTCTAAGTTGCTTCTTTTTTCTATTTGCTCCTTTTTTCCTACATTCTTTGCTAAAGTCTTCCTCCAAATATCTCATCATCTGTTTGCCTGCTCATGATCAAGAATAGCAGGAAGTGGGCTCAAAATCAGACTGAACACGCTAAGCATCCTAGTAAGGACACGCCAATTTGAACTTCATTAGAGGGAGATCTGGACAGGTATTAGGAAAACTTGGATGTCAATATATTTGCTTTCTTTTTTTGTGGGAAGGCCAGTTTCCTAAAGGTAAATCTTTTAGTCTTCTATTAGGGGACAGAAGTCTGGTTTTACATGCCCTGAAAGGCAATTTAAGTATGAGACAAAAATCCTGGCATGTGTATGTATACACACACACACACATAGTCCATTCATTCTTTTCTTTATGATACTATACATCTACTCTCAAAAATCTAGGCCAGGAACAGTTAAATCCTTAGCAAGCAAATGTTCAGAGGTACTCAAGTAATGGAGAGGAAGGCAAATTAAATGGGAGAGGTTATCCAGGAATTTGCTTTCTGTATCACCAGATCATCTTTAACAGCAAATTGTTTCACTGTAAATTCCTTAAGTTCTGCCAGTTTCTGAGTTTTTTTGAAAATTTTACAGTTTAATTTGGTTCTTTCTCAGTTTTTTTCTATTTCCAGGTTAGCATTTGCTAAGTGGGTAGTCCTTGACCATCTGCTTCCTGACTTCCAAAATGCTATTCCAATTGTTTTTCTTTCCTGTCTTAAGAGGGCCAAATCTTAAAAATACTATCCCTTTATTATAGCTTTAGATAAGTTTGAAAGGATCAATACTAGACACATGTATTTAATCTGTCCTCTTAAAGCATAAAACCTGCAGGAAATTTTTATTTTATAAAAGAATAAAACTTAACAAAGTAGTTTTTAACCTAAAAACATAGGCTGTCTGTCATTGCGATCAAAATAATACAAAATGTGGACTAAGGTCTATGACAAATGGTAGATTGTTGGCTAATTATTTTTTCCCTGAAGGATGATGGAAGACTAGGGTGGCAGAAACTAAGACAAAAATCTAGTGATAATCAACATGACTTGTAATAAGTATGCTATAATTATACAACCAAGAATGACACAGGGCAAAAAAGAAATCATAAAAAATATGGAGTAACCCAAATGCCATTTTTTAAAAACTCAGTTCAGTTCAGTTTAGATGCTCAGTCATGTCTGACTGTTTGCGACCCCATGGACTGCAGCATGTAAGGCTTCCCTGTCCATCACCATCTCCCAGAGCTTACTCAAACTCGTGTCCATTGAGTTGATGATGTCAGCCAACCATCTTGTCCTCTGTCATTCCATTCTACTCCTGCCTTCAATCTTCCCCAGCATCAGGGTCTTTTCAAATGAGTCAGTTATGGCCAACTGTGGAGCTTCAGCTTCAGCATCAGTCCTTCCAATGAATATTCAAGACTGATTTCCTTTAGAATTGACTGGTTTGATCTCCTTGCTATCCAAGGGACTCTCAAGAGTCTTCTCCAACACCACAGTTCAAAAGCATCAATTCTACGGTGCTCAGCTTTCTTTATGGTCCAACTCTCATATCCACACATGACTACTGGAAAAACCGTAACTTTGACTAGATGGACCTTTGTTGGCAAAGTAATGCCTCTGCTTTTTAATACACTGCCTAGGTTGGTCATAGCTTTTCTTCTATTGAGCAAGTGTCTTTTAATTTCATGGCTGAAGTCACCATCTGCAGTGATTTTGGAGCCCAAGAAAATAAAGTCTGTCACTCTTTCCATTCTTTCCCCATCCATTTGAAATGAATTGTTGGGACAAGATGCCATGATCTTAGTTTTTTCAATGCTGAGTTTTAAGCCAACTTGTTCATTCTTGTCTTTCACTTTCATCAAGAGGCTCTTTAGTTCATCTTCACTTTCTGCCATAAGGGTGGTGTCCTCTACATTTCTGAGGTTATTGATATTTCTCCTGACAATCTTGATTCCAGCTTGTGCTTCATCCTGTCCAGCATTTTGCATGATATACTCTACATATAAGTTAATTAAGCAGGGGACAATATACAGCCTTAATGTATTCCTTTCCCAATTTGGAACCAGTCTGTTGTTCCATGTCTGGTACTAACTGTTGCTTCTTGACTTGCATGCAGACTTCTCAGGAGCCAGGTAAGGTGTTCTGGTATTCCAATCTCTTTAAGAATTCTCCACAGTTTGTTGTGATCCACACAAAGGTTTTAGTGTAGTCAATGAAGCAGAAGTAAATGTTTTTCAGGAGTTCTCTTGTTTTTTCTATGATTCAACAGGTATTAACAATTTCATCTCTGGCTTCTCTGCCTTTTCTAAAACCAGTCTTTACATCTGGAAGTTCTCAATGCATGTATTTTGAAGCCTAGCTTAGAGAATTTTGAGCATTACTTTACTAGCATGTGAGATGATTGCAATTATGGTAGTCTGAACATTCTTTGGTTTTCCCTTTCCTTGGGATTGGAATGAAACTGACCTTTTCCAGTCCTGTGGCCACTGCTGAGTTTTCCAAATTTGCTGGCATATTGAGTGCAGCACTTTTACAGCATCATCTTTTGGGATTTAAAAAAGCTCAGCTGGAGTTCCATCACCTCCAGTAATTTTGTTCATAGTGATGCTTCCTAAGTCCCACTTGACTTCACATTCCAGGATGTCTGGCTCTAGGGGAGTGATCACACCATCCTGGTTATCTTGGTCATGAAGATCATTTTAGTACAGTTCTTCCATGTATTCTTGCCACCTCTTCTTAATAGCTTCTGCTGCTGTAGATTCATACAGTTTCTGTCCTTTATTGAGCCCATCTTTGCATGAAATGTTCCCTTGGTATCTCTAATTTTCTTGAAGAGATCTCTAGTCCTTCCCATTCCACTGTTTTCTTCTATTTCTTTGCATTGATCACTTAGGAAGGCTTTCTTATCTCTCCTTGCTATTCTTTGGAACTCTGCATTCAGATAGATGTATCTTTCATTTTCTCCTCTTCCTTTCTCAGCTATTTGTAAGGCCTTCTCATACAACTGTTTTGCCTTTTTGCATTTCTTTTTCTTGGGGAAGGTTTTGATCACCACCTCTCTACAAGCAGTGATAATTGGTGGCTACTAGCATCATGAACGGAGAAGGCAACGGCATCCCACTCCAGTACTCTTTCCTGGAGAATCCCATGGATGGAGGAGCCTGGAAGGCTGCAGTCCATGGGGTTGCTGAGGGTCGGACACAACTGAGTGACTTCACTTTCACTTTTCACTTTCATGCATTGGAGAAGGAAATAGCAACCCATTCCAATGTTCTTGCCTGGAGAATCCCAGGGATGGGGGAGCCTGGTGGGCTGCTGTCTATGGGGTCGCACAGAGTCGGACACGACTAAAGCAACTTAGCAGCAGCAGCAGCATCATGAAAAGAGACCATCAGCTTTTATATATCTCTTAATGTAAGTGCACAATAAAATTATATAGCAGTTTTCACAAAACATTAAATACAAATCCATCAATACTCTAGATATAATTATCAATTTACAGGAAATACAGGAGTCAGACCACTTAAAATGACATAAGGGTATAATCAGGGAAAAAAACCATACCATGGGAAACAACATTCTTTGAACTTCGAACAACAATGGAATTGTTCTGTAAAAGCATTATTCAATATAGTAGCTACATGGGGGGCTAATGGATATTTGAAATATGTTTAATGTAATATTTAAATTTTATTAATCTATGCTAATTTTTATTTAACTTTAATTAATTAAAATTTAAATAACTAGATGTAGATAGGGGCTACCATATCAAGTCCATCATATAACTCTCTAAGACATTTCTTCATAAATATCAAAGAAAACAGGAGAAAAAAGGAGATAAAGACTCAAAAATATATCTTCCAATTATGATGTATAATTGTTATTTGGATTTTAATTAAAAGAAATAGTACACAATTATAAAACACTAGGTGAAATGTGAGCATTTATATTTGATGCTTTTAAGGAGTAAGTGTTATTTAGTGTATGATAGGGCTTCCCTGGTGGATCAAACTGTAAAGAATCTGCCTGTAATGCAGGAGACCTGGGTTAAATTCCTTGGCCAGGAAGATTCCCCTGGAAAAGTTTATGATAAGGATGTTATAGTTATGTTTAAAAATAGTTTTCATCAAAAATAAATAATTATAGATTAAATTATCTGTAATGATGGCTTAGATTTAGTTCATCATAATCCAAAATTGGGTGGGAATATGAATAAAACAAGAAATCGATGAAACAAGACTGATAATAAGCTCATTGTTGAAGCTAGTGATAGACAGCTGGGAACACATCATACTATTCTCTTAACTCTTGAACATGCTAGAAAATTTCCTCATGCCCACTTTTTTTAATAACCATGTGGCAACTCCAGACATTCTAATATACAACTAGAGTTGAGATCCTTGAGGAAGAGGAAAGAAAATAGAGTAAACTTTTTAGGAAGCGTTCTAAGGGAGAACAGAAATATTTAAAAGACACTGTATAAAGTGTGAGGGACCTCTTCCTTCCCCTTTAGGAGATTTTACTGCACAATCACTTCAAATTTATTTGAGATTTTATTATAAATGCAACTTTGAGGAATCAATTCTTCAATTTCAGAATTTTGGTACACGCTCAAGATAGGAACATAAAAGTGGAGAAGCACCATTGGTACAAATAGATACAACTTTTCAAAGCATTCTTATTATACTTTATGTGAGGCTAATGAGGGCTTAACTCAGGAGAGATGAAAAACTCTACATGTGTCTTCTGTAAGTGTCTTCAAAAATTAAACCTCAAATGTAAGCAGAAAGTATAAATACAGACATTTATTCATCATTAAGATCATTTTGAGAATCTATGAACTTGTCTGTGTGTTTTATTAATTAGGATCTGATACAGCAGATAGAATAAAGTAACAGAAAACTCAAAGACTGCAGCCTTTCACTTACCATCGATTGAGATATTTCTTTTCCTCTGACTGTGTAACTTTTTTTTTTTTGGTACACATAAGTTTAATAAGCAATCATTCCAAAAAAAAGTTCTTAAATGAATTCCCTGGGGCCATAAAGATATACATCTGTGTAAAAGCAGGTTTTACAAGGACTGCAAAAGATCTAACCTTATCAGTCTCTCTAAATTGCCACATGGATTAAAACCACTCTAGATGTTCAAAATTTCCAAGCATTAAATTCATGATTACAGGGTAACCTCCCTCTATTGCTTATTTATAATAATCCTACTGGGATAAAGGGAAGGAAGAAAATTAGCATATACTGTGCCTGCCAAATTAAATATATTTTGTACTTTAATTCTCTTGTCAACTTAATTGTTATCATTTCTGTCTTATAGATAAAGAAAGTCAATTCAGAGAGGTTTACTCATTTGTTTGATGTCACATAGTGGAGAAGTAGACTTTAAATCTAGTTTGATTCAAAGTTTAATATGATTGCCATTATGCCATTCTGCCTTCTAATCAACTTTGCTTTTGTCTAGTTTTTACACATACATAAGAAAACTTTTTACAAAAGAGAATTAAAAATTCCAGACATGTTCTGTTGGGGAAGATGGTTTACTACCTAAAATAGAATGCAAATTATACCAGTAAATTCCAGAAAATGTGAGTGAATTTGTTTCCTAGGCTGCCATACAAATTACTACAAACTTGGAAGCTTAAAACAACTGAAATGTGTTCCTTCATAGAGGCTCTGGCAATATTAGTGCCCCCATCTTACTCTGCACCCATTTCTCTGTCTTCAGCTTCTGCATTTACAACTCTGCCCTTGGAGTCACTCTCCTTTTTCTTGAAGGGTTGCACATTTTTAAGTCAATAATCTTTATCAGCTCATTTCCCTTATGGAGAACACCAGAAGTCCAACACATCCTTCATTTCACCCTGTCTGTATTCTTTTGTCCAAGTTGATATTGCTTCTGCTGGTATAGCAGTCTCAAAAACCTCATGTCTCCCATGTATATCATAAGCATCCATACCATTAGACAAGAGCATTCTTCACACAGACCTGTCCTGGTTAACCCTTATCTATTCCTGGTTTCTGCTGAGATAGTTGATTGGATTCACGAGTGACTTATCTAATTGATTAGCAAAAATTGTCTAGCCACACTCTTAGACCTCTATCACATGCTTTCCCATTAGTAAAGAGCCTAATTTTCCATCATTTTCAATCTGAATAACCTAGGTACCCCCAAATAATTCAAGCGCTGATTCCATCAGTTCAGTTCAGTTCAGTTGCTCAGTCGTATCCAACTCTGAGACCCCATGAATCGCAGCACGCCAGGCCTCCCTGTCCATCACCAACTCCCAGAGCCCACCCAAACCCATGTCCATCAAGTCATTGATGTCACCCAACCATCTCATTCTCTGTCGTCCTCTTCTCCTCCTGCCCTCAATCTTTCCCGGCATCAGCATCTTTTCAAGTGAGTCAGCTCTTCACATCAGGTGACTAAAGTACTGGAGTTTCAGCTTCAACATCAGTCCTTTCAATGAACACCCAGGACAGATCTCCTCCAGGATGGACTGGTTGGATCTCCTTGCAGTCCAAGGGACTCTCAAGAGTCTTCTCCAACACCACAGTTTAAAAGCATCAATTCTTTGGTGCTCAGCTTTCTTTATAGTCCAACTCTCACATTCAGACATGATCACTGGAAAAAACATAGCCTTGAATAGATGGACTTTTGTTGGCAAAGTAATGCCTCTGCTTTTTAATATGCTGTCTAGGTTGGTCATAACTTTCCTTCCAAGGAGTAAGCGTCTTTTAATTTCATGGCTGCAGTCACCATATGCAGTGATTTTGGAGCCCAGAAAAATAAAGTCAGCCACTGTTTCCACTGTTTCCCCATCTACTTGTCATGAACTGATGGGGCCGGATGACATGATCTTAGTTTTCTGAATGTTGAGCTTTAAGCCAACTTTTTCACTCTCCTCTTTCACTTTCATCAAGAGGCTTTTTAGTTCCTCTTCATTTTCTGCCATAAGGGTGGGGTCATCTGCATATCTGAGGTTATTGATATTTCTCCCAGCAATCTTGATTCCAGCTTGTACTTCTTCCAGCCCACTGTTTCTCATAATGTACTCTGCATACAAGTTAAATAAGCAGGGTGACAATATACAGCCTTGAAGTACTCCTTTTTCTATTTGGAACCAGACTGTTGTTCCATGTCCAGTTCTAACTGTTGCTTCCTGACCTGCATACAGGTTTTTCAAGAGGCAGGTCAGGTGGTCTGATATGACCATCTCTTTCAGAATTTTCCACAGTTTATTGTGATCCACACAGTCAACGGCTTTGGCATAGTCAATAAAGCAGAAATAGATGTTTTTCTGGAACTCTCTTCCTTTTTCCATGATCCACTGGATGTTGGCAATTTGATCTCTGGTTCCTCTGCCTTTTCTAAAACCAGCTTGAACATCTGGAAGTTCACGGTTCACGTATTGCTGAAGCCTGGCTTGGAGAATTTTAAGCATTACTTTACTAGCGTATGCTGCTGCTAAGTCGCTTCAGTCGTGTCCAACTCTGTGCGACCCCATAGACGGCAGCCCACCAGGCTCCCCCATCCCTGGGATTCTCCAGGCAAGAACAATGGAGTGGGTTGCCATTTCCTTCTCCAATGCATGAAAGTGAAAAGTGAAAAGTGAAAGCTAAGTCGCTCAGTCGTGTCCAACCCTCAGTGACCCCATGAACTTCAGCCCTCCAGGCTCCTCCGCCCATGGGATTTTCCAGGCAAGAGTACTGGAGTGGGGTGCCATTGCCGAGATGAGTGCAATTGTGTGGTAGTTTGAGCATTCTTTGGCATTGCCTTTCTTTGGGATTGGAATGAAAACTGATCTTTTCCAGTCCTGTGGCCACTGCTGAGTTTTCCAATTTTCCTGGCATATTGAGTGCAGCACTTTCACAGCATCATCTTTCAGGATTTGAAATAGTTCAACTGGAATTCCATCACCTCCACTAGCTTTGTTCGTAGTGATGCTTTCTAAGGCCCACTTGACTTCACATTCCAGGATGTTTGGCTCTAGGTCAGTGATCACACCATCATGATTATCTGGGTCATGAAGATCTTTTTTGTACAGTTCTTCTGTTATCTTGCCACCTCTTCTTAAAATCTTCTGCTTCTGTTAGGTCCATACCATTTCTGTCCTTTATCGAGCCCATCTTTGCATGAAATGTTCCCTTGCTATCTCTAATTATCTTGAAGAGATCTCTAGTCTTTCCCATTCTATTGTTTTCTTCTATTTCTTTGCACTGATCACTGAGGAAGACTTTCTTATCTCTCCTTGCTATTCTTTGGAACTCTGTATTCAGATGCTTATATCTTTCCTTTTCTCCTTTGCTTTGCTCTTCTTCTTTTCAGAGCTATTTGTAAAGCCTCCCCAGACAGCCATTTTGCTTTTTTGCATTTCTTTTTCTTGGGGATGGTCTTGATCCCTGTCTCCTGTACAATGTCACGAACCTCATTCCATAGTTCATCAGGCAATCTGTCTATCAGATCTAGTCCCTTAAATCTATTTCTCACTTCCACTGTATAATCATAAGGGATTTGATTTAGGTCATACCTGAATGGTCTAGTGGTTTTCCCTACTTTCTTCAATTTAAGTCTGAATTTGGCAATAAGGAGTTCATGATCTGTGCCACAGTCAGCTCCTGGTCTTGTTTTTGCCGACTGTATAGAGCTTCTCCATCTTTGGCTGCAAAAAATATAATCAATCTGATTTCGGTGTTGACCATCTGGTGATGTCCATGTGTAGAGTCTTTGCCAGGAGCCAGCACAGGAGTCCCCACCCATGACAAGGTCATGTGGGAGAGTTCTGGTGGGCAAGGCGAGCCAGAACTTGAGGGGTGCCCCTCTGGGCCTGCCTGAGCATCTACCCCAAAACCAGAGTCTGTCTGTTTTACTGCCTCATGACTCTCACCAACTCCTCTGATATTCACAGAGGGCTATCCCCGACCACCTTTTCTCTGAATGAAATAAACTTAGAGCTCTAGCTAATTAGCCTCCTGGGCATAATAGGAGTGTTTAAATCCAAACCCCTCAGAGGGCTCTCTAACTCGCCTGACAGGTTTACCCGGACTCCTACAGCTACGCATACGATTGTTTACAGTCTCCCAACCGTGAGAGACACGGGAAGCTTTTAAGATATTCATGTAGTGTAGAGCCTCTCGGAGAGTTAGAAATTGTTAGAACTAGTAGAAGATTTCATTGTTGAGCCAATGCTTGCTGCCAAGTTTCCACATCCCCTGTATTGTATCCTTAAAAGTGTATTAATTAATATAGTTGGTACATAGAAAAAATAAGTAGTGGCCTTGGTGCTAACAACTTTAGACCCTTAAGATAATGAATTCTTTCCTTGTTGTAAACCCACTGCACCTCTGCCCTATAGGAATGCAACTTTATCTAACACCTTCAGAGGATGGCGCCAAATTTTAAAATAATTACTCTTAGAGAAAATAAGTCTTATGGTTGACAAACCTTTATCAGAGTCATAAAATGTTAACAGGCCTTCTGGCCAGAAGATGATGTAAATCACCTAAACAATTTGTATATGATAAGTTTGCAGAAAAGAAAGCCTGGTCTCGATAAGGATTAAAGACTGCTGACTTTGCATGATTTCACACCCCCTATTATCCTCTATGCACAACTTAAGGTATATAAGCTCCCTTTGAAAATAAAACTATGGGCCTTGCTCAAAGCTTGGTCTCCCCGTGTTGTTCTTTCTCTTTCCTTTTCCTTTTCAGGCTGATCCCCTGGAGCACAGCGGCCCTCTGTGTTCACTTTCCTGCCTGGGCTTCTAAGACCCACTCGAGAAGGTGCCTAAGGTGGGGCACCTTCCGCGATTCGAGAGGGCGGCTGCAGCCTACGTGAACAGAGCAAGTCCCATGCTGGGGCTTTATTGGCTTTTTACCTAAACCAAGGAATATCAGCCTCTTTTCTCTCCTCTATTTTCTTAACTGCAAAATTATTTCCCCGTCTCTTTCTCCTTTTATCTATTATTTATCTTTTAATCACCAATGCTGTCCTCCCGAGGGAATCCCTGGCTCCTACCAGGGCTGGACCCCAGTAAGTCTTCTCTTGTGTTGTTGGAAGAGGGTGTTTGCTGTGATCAGTGCATTGTCTTGGCAGAACTCTATTAGCCTTTGCCCTGCTTCATTCTGTACTCCAAGGCCAAATTTGCCTGTTACTCCAGGTGTTTCTTGACTTCCTGCTTTTGCATATTGCTTAGCAGTTCTTTTCTTATCTCTTTCCTCTCACATTTACCATATACAACAATGGAAACCAGGCCGTATCTTTAGCACTTTGTTTGGAAAGCTCTTCAGCTAAATATCCAATTTCATTACTTATAAGATCTGCCTTCCATCCCCAAATAGAAAACAATTCAGCCACAGTTCTCTGTCACTTTATGACAAGGAACACAAGTGTCTTTATAATATGTTCTTATTTCTTTCTGAGATCTCACCAGAAGCACCGTTAAGGTCTTTATTTTTATCAAATGTCTCTTCAAGTGAATCTAGGCTTTTACTGTTATATACTTCAAAATTCTTCCAGTCTCTACCTATTATACAATTCTAGAGCAACTTCTGTATTTTTAGGTACTTTTTACATCAGCACCCCACTCTCAGTAACAAAATCTGCATTGATTTCCCAGGGCTGCCAAATGAACAACCCACAAATTTAGTGGTTTTAAACAACAAAAGTTTATTCTCTCACAGTTATGGAGGGAAGAAGTCTTAAATCAACGTACTAAGAGTGCCACATTCTCTCCAAAGTCTCTAGGGACCAATACTTTCTTTTTTCTTCCAGCTTCTGGTGTCTACCAGCAATCCTTGGCCTTCCTTGGCAGGTAGATGCATTACTGAAATCTCTGCCTCTGTCTTTATATCATCTTCTCCTCTATATCTTTTCTTCCACTCTCTGTATAATTTATCTCTGACTCATTCTTCTAGTGACATCCATGCTTGGATTTCAGGCCCACTCAGGAAATCCAAGATGATCTCATCTCAAGATCCTCAAGAGTGTGTGTGTGTGTGTGTTCTGTATTTATATAATACATAATACATAAGTCTATAAAAGTTTATAGCTATATAAATCTAATTATAATTTCATAAGATTGCAAAGTGTGAAGCAAAATTTATCTTATTAATGGTGCTGAAATTCAGCATATCTATGATACTACATTTTAAATCTGATGATAACAGTGTATCAATAAAATAAATTTAATCAGAGTTAAGAAATCTTTCACCAAAATTGTTGGGGAATGGCTGTCAAATTGAATGCAGATGTAAAACCTACTAAAAACAACTGATCCTTAAGGAGTAGTGAGTTTATATTTGCATTCACTGCTCTGTCACTGTCCATAAAAGCTATCAGATATTTGTTCTTTAGGTACTACTGTCAAACCGGTTTTGAGAGACAGACAATGTTAAAGTAAGCACATGTCAAAAAGAACTTTTATAAAAAATATCACAGGGATAAGGATGGACCTAAATATATTGTGAAACTAGTGGAAATGTACTTATGGTAAAAAAAAAAAAAAAAAGTCTGCCCATGCTCCCATCTTGAATCATAAAGTCAACAATCTTTAAAATTTATTTATCTTGGTTGACAGCAAATGTACAAGTAGTATATGTTTTCAATTCACTCATTTTACCAGTAATCTAGGTATACAATATTTCACACTTGGCCTAATTCTATCATGTGATTGAAAACTTCTAAAGACAAAGACTTGGTAATAGAACTACTCTTCCACAAAGAGGATTTATCCATAGTGTAGACCTTACAAGGATTATATTTGGCACACCTGCATCAGGTTATCAATGCTCCCAGGACAAGTTACCTATCATTTAAACCTTCAAATAACCACTGCATTTATTGCCTTCAATTTTTCTAGTAACAGCTATTTTATAATAGCAAAATTTATCATTCTGTGTAATGTTTTGAAAAAAACAATCATTTTCTGCATATAAAACTTATTCTTGAAAAAATATGGAGTACATTTTATTTTCTTAGCTGCTGGTATGAAATATCTCTTTGTGGAAACCTGTCTTTGTTGAGAGAATAGATTTTGCCTAATGAAACCTGTACAATCTATTCTTTCAACAAAGACAGGTCTCCACAAAGAGACATTTCATACCAGCAGCTAAGAAAATAAAGTGCCTGGGGCTTCCGGTTGGCTCAGTGGTACTATATCCACCTGCCAAGCAGGAGACACAGGTTTGATTCCTGGGTAGGGAAGGTCCCCTAGAGAAGTAAATGGCAACCCACTCTAGTATTCTTGCCTGGGAAATCCCATGGGCAGAGGGCTTCAGGCCATGGGGTCACAAAGAGTCTGACCGGACTTACTGACTAAAGAACAACAATGAAGCCTGAGGTCCCAGTAACTTAGATTGGTGCCTCAGTTAGAAAGAGTTTACAGAAGAACTACTCATCTACACATTGGAAAGGGAGATATTTACTCCTAAGAGACAGTAGGGATAGAAAATATTGGAGGCAAAGTAACAATGAAAGGATCAAGATTGTGGAAATACAGCACAGATAATAGGGGAAAATATTCACAAACTATATATTCAATAAGGACTTAGTATTCATAATACATAAAAAGCACTTATAACACAACAATAAAAAACAAAAAAAAAATAACTCAATTTAAAAATGGGCAAAGAATTGACTAAACATTTTTTTCCAAAGATTACATACACATGGACAACAAGCTCAACCCAATTCACCATTTGGAAAATACAAATCAAAGCCAAAATAATATATAGCCTCACACTAAGATGGCTTTAATTAAAAAAAAAAAAAGTATATAACAAGTATTGGTAAGGAAATGGAGAAATTTTTGGAACCTTTGTACTTTGCTGATGGGAATGTAAAATGGTACAGATACTGTGGGAAACCGCTGGCATTTCCTCAATAGGTTAAACAGAATTACCATATGATCCAGAAATTCTATTTCTTGGTATGTATCCAGGAGATCTGAAATCAGATATCCAAACAAATTTCTACACAAATGTTCACAGCAGTATTTATAATTGCCAGAAGATGAAAATGATGAAAATGTTCATTAATTAATGAATAGATAAATAAAAAGTAGCATATATAAACAATGGAATATTCAGACATAAAGAATAAAGTGCTTACACATGCTATAGCATGAAAACAACAAGCTACATAAAGGAAGCCAGAAATAAAATGCCATATATTGTATGGTTCCATTAAAAAAAAAAAAAAGCAGAGTAGGCAGTTTTACAGAGAGAATAAAGTTATTGGTTGCCAGGAGTTCAGGGAAATGGGGAATGACTGTTTAATGGATTTCTTTTGGGGGTAATGAAAATGTTCTGTAATTAGACAGTGGAGCTAGTGGTACAATGTTTCAATAAATGAGCTAAATGCCACTAATGGTAAATTGTTTATTATGTGTATTTTATCACCATGAAAAGAAGTAATTGTAAAGAAAAACCAATTAGGAAAGGGGCTTCCCTGGTGATCCAAGGGTTGAAACTTTGCCTTTCTGTTCAGGGTGTATGAGTTCAATCTCTGGTCAGGAAACTGAGATCCTACACATTTGGGGGCCAAAAAAAAAAAAAAAACCCAGAATGAATGTTTTAACAAATTCAAGAAAGACTTTTAAAAAAGTACTAGGGAAGAAGAAGGACCAGGGAAAGAGAAATTAGAAAATGCTGCAGGACCCATGAAATATCTTCTTTCACTATGACCTTACAATATTTTGGTCTTTTTGAAAGATCATAAAAAAAAGTCTCATTTCCTGGTATACTTGGATTCCTTTGAAAATTGGTGTCAAGGCTGAGTTCTGCGCCCGGGCTAATATTATGTCAATAAGACCAGCCTATGCTGTTAAAGGAAGTAGAAATTTGAAATCCATATTTACTTTTAAAAATTTGGTCACCTGTTTTTTATCACTGTGCTAGACCTTGTGAGCTATTCTTAAAAGTAAGTTCTCCTTAAAAGCATGATCAGTGTTCTTCCCCTCTTGTTCCATGTGACACACATGGAGCTCAGACATCCCCATCTGAAACTCAGGGTCTCTCCTTGACCAGTTCAAGGTATTTCAGGACATCAAGAGACTCAGGTTGACCCTACCAACCCACCGCCTTACCACTTAAGGGTCTTTCACCCATTCTGATTGCCAGATTACCGGATCAGGGTTAGCAAATTCCCCCAGGTCATGGTTGGTTGAGGACAGAGTTTGAAATTTGATTTACCTAAACCTTCACAAAGACTTGAGTTTCAAGGAATGTGCATTGTGGGACACTGTGGATTACAACTGGGGACTACTGTCAAACAGCGATGTAGAAGAATTGTTAGAACTCATAAAAAGTTTCTTTGGCTACCTTGCTTCTGATAAAGGTGGGAGTGAAAAAGCTTGATAAACCTTTACTGGGCTTCTCTGTTAGGGTGTTTGTGTTAGGTCTTCAAGCAGGTGCTCAAAATACATGGAACAGGAGGACTTCTAAGGGTGTCTTTGTCATAAGGACATTTCAGATACAGGATTTATAAGTAAGTGAAAGTCGATTTATAAGTAAGTGAAAGTCACTCAGTCATGTCCAACTCTTTGCAACCCCATGGACTATACAGTCCATGGAATTCTCCAGTCCAGAATACTGGAGTGGGTAGTCTTTCCCTTCTCCAGGGAATCTTCCCAACCCAGGTATCAAACCCAGGTCTCCCACATTATAGGCAGATTCTTTACCAGCTGAGCCACAAGGGAAGCCCAAGAATACTGGAATGGGTAGTCTATCCCTTCTCCAGGGGATCTTCCCAACCCAGGAAGTGAACTGAGGTCTCCTGTATATTGCAGGCAGATTGTTTACTAACTGAGCTATCAGGAAAGATTTCATAGGACTTACATATGTGACTAATTCTATAGGTGAAACTATGTTCTCAAACAAGGAAGAGATATCCCAAATGGTATATCCAAATAAGTCATATTACATTTTTGTTCTAATCCAATTATTTATTTCAACTTTTTATAAATGTTCATAGCTTCTGAGTAAAATGTTTTAATCTATCTTTCATTGCACACAGGTTGTTATAACCAAACGTTAAATGCTCCAGGAAACAAACTCGCTCAGAAGGACAGCGTGGATAGTGGAATGCAGTTTATTACACTGTCAGGTTGAGGCAGAGTTTCCTCTTTAGCCAGGGACCCCAACCAACTTTTGTGAAAACCTTATATACCTTAAGTGTACTGCTCAAGCCCACATCCCTAAATTCTTTGAATCTAGCCTGGAAAGTGTTAAAGGGAGATAAAATCAGGTTACAGCCCTGATTCATAACCAGAAGGGTCAGCTGGTTATACATTATAACCTACACCAAAGGGTGCCATAAAGATTACAAAGGTGATTGACTACATAGGGGATTATCACATTCTTTCTGGCAAAGGGAAATCTTGGTATGGAATCTGGTGTCTATCAGTCCAGGAGGCCTGTTTGGCCATAGGTATGTGATCTCCATGGTTACCAGGCACACAGTCCAAAGTTCACTGGGAATGTAAGATGGGGGTTCCTTCTTTTTCAAGATGGAGTCAGCTTGGCCTGTTCCTTTCCTCCTTCAAAGTAATCCACTAAATTCCCAAAGTACTGATACCTCAAATAAAGCTACTACTAGCCTCAAAATAATGGAGAAGGCAATGGCAACCCACTCCAATACTCTTGCCTGGAAAATCCCATGGACGGAGGAGCCTGGTAGTCCATGGGGACGCAAAGAATCGGACACGACTGAGCGACTTCACTTCACTTTTCACTTTCATGTATTGGAGAAGGAAATGGCAACCTACTCCAGTGTTCTTGCCTGGAGAATCCCAGGGACGGGGGAGCCTGGTGGGCTGCCGTCTATGGGGTCGCACAGAGTTGGGCACGACTGAAGCAACTTAGCAGCAGCAGCAGCCTCAAAATAAAATACAATTCTCTGAAAAATTACTTGGTTACAGAAGGACTTTACTATCAGCATCTCTGTAGAAGAATTCATTAGTTGGTAATATTGCTAAGGCTGCACAGATCTGGAAGAAAGTATTAGATGAGTTGTGGTCACATCTGATTAGGTTTGAACCTGAGGGAATAATTCCATACATCAGGGTAACAAGGGAATGAGCTCATGTGCAGTGCTTTGTCCCTGATAAATTTCACTCTCTGCTAAACATGAATAGTTAATTTTTTAAGGAGGGTACAAGAAGCACATGCATACTACATTTAGAGGTGAAACTAATCTCATACTTTGGTATAAAATGTATTTCAGGTCTAATCACTGAATACCAGAAAATAGCCCTTTCTGCTAAAGTAAGTCAGTAATTTATATGACTCTGGCAAGTTTAAATTGCCTAGCTTGCACCTCTAAAGTGAAATTCAAAAATTAGCAACAGAAGATGATATACTCCTGTCAGGAAAAAATAAATACTGTAATTCTAACTTATATCTGAAATATTTATGATGAATGTGGGCTTTTTTCTTGTTTGTCTTTTTTTTTCTCTCTCTCCTTTATATTTCCAAGGGAATTTATTACCCCTTTCACTCTTTCTCTATGTTCAAAATTTTCCAAGGAAATATAGTTATGGGCTATGATTCTATCCATCATTTTAGTATGAACAACAAGAAATGAGTTTAGGGAAGAAGACTGAGAAAAAATAAGCATTTGGTTTATGTTAAGCATTTTGCTACATGATTGATTCACTTTATCTCATTACATATTTACCACAGCTTTTCAAGGTAGGTGTAACAGGATTCCAAAATTGAACTTCTTCTTGTCTCAAATTTGACTGAGGTTCTGATGGCACAAAACGAAACAACAGGTCTGAAGCAAATTGCAAATTGCTTGACTACACCTACACAGGACCAGCAACCTGCCATTCTGTGCTGCAAATCTTACCTCAATACCTAGTATTTAAGGCTACAGTCCGTTGGTCAGCAAAGAGTGGGGCACAACTGACGGACACAAAGCAGAAAGATGAGAGCAGGGCAAAGGAGAGAAGGGAGGAATTGCAGAGAGAATTGCTTTGAAAGGGCATGGGAAAGAGGCATGAAAAAGGAGATTAACATGCATTTAAGTCATTGAGAAGGCACTTCAAGATTCAGAGAACTTGAATTTGCACCCTCTGAGATATAGGAACTACTGCCTCACCAATGTTGTAAAAGGTCCAAATATTTGAGTTTGTGGTTATCTAATAGCCCCAAGAGTATAGAAGGCTGATTTGAAAAATAGCTGCACTTTCACTTGTCAAATGTTACTGTTTAAAATAATTAATTGTGTATATTTTGATAGAAGCCACCAAGGCCTTGTTTTGGATCACACTGAATAGGGCACTGTAGAAAAACAACAGGATTCCAATAAAGGGGCTCTTCCTCCAAGATTCATTCCTCCATTCATTCATTCATCTTTGTCAACAATATTTACTGAATACCTACTACAAACCAGGCATTTCTTAGTACAGGAAATACAGTAATGAATAAAAATAGGTAATCTTTGCCTTTTAAAATTTTATATTCTATTGAGAGAAGACAGATAATAGATAAATATGTCTAACTGAAAAATGCTTTGGAGAAAAAGCCATGAAGGGAAGACTGGGAGAAAGATCCAGTAAAAGAAGGTAAACAAGAGCTCAAGCAGAGATCCAAAGTGACCAGTTAGAAAAGATGCTTTGGCTGCATCATACAGAGTAAGGTGAAATGTTCATTGTGAGAGAATCTAGAAGCCAAAAATGGCCAAGGTGAGAGTCAACTTTCAAAGTCTACCCAGCCTAGAAAATGTGAGTGTCATTTCTTAAGTAGGTATTTTCTTCTTCTTAAGTAGGTATTTCTCTCTTCACTCCCATGACCCACCCCAACACTGAAGAAGCCAGAAGCAAACAGCAAAGGAATGAATGAGGAGATGGAATGTAGAAGAATAGAAAGAAAAGGAAGTTAAGCAGAAGAATGAGAAATTGAGAACTGATCTTATCTGCCTTCCCGTTGTTGGTTTCCACCCTGCAGAATATTCAAGGTGTGGAAGGAAGGTAAGTGTTTTAACCTCATATGAAGGTTGGAATTCTGACTGTTGAACTGCAATACCATTTTAATAAAATGAAAATGACAAAGTGCTTAGAACACTTTCCTAATCCAAGAGTGACTAGAAAAGTCATGGGAATTCTCTGAGATTTCATTCTAGCAGAGACTGACAACAAATTCAGCAAGGTGGTATGAATGGAAGAGGGGGGAAATTACATTTAATGATTGTGCTCTACTGAGTTCTGCTCTGTTAACTTCCAAGCAACAGTCAGTAGCACTCCAGAGTGGAGAAACAGAAGCTTAGAGAATGAATTAACCTTTCAAGATCATACAAAACTATGAAGTAGTGAAGTCCCAAAGCAAATATGGAAAATCAAAGTGATAACTCACTTGTCTGGAAGAGGCATGCTTTGGCCTCAATGCCTCAAAGAGAAGGAACATTCAAGAATAAATATTTCTTTGTGAAAGAGTCTAAATTCTTTAAGGTCCTTTATGGACCAAACAACTTGAGGTTCAACAAAGTTCTGTGTTGAGAAGAGGAATATTTCTTCACCAATGTATGATCCTGAATGTGGTAGCATCATTCTGTCACTTCTACAGACATGATTGGCCCATCACATCTTTTGCCCACTCCTTTGTCGCATATGCTCGACTTGATATTTGCTCATTAGAATTATGGGCTTCCCAGGTGGCTTCATGGTAAAGAATTTTCCAGCCAATGCAGGTGATGCAAGAGACACAGGTTTGATCCCAGAGTTGGGAAGATTCCCTGGAGGAAGAAATGGCAACCCAGTCCAGTATTCTTGCCTGGCTAAATCCCACAGACAGAGGAGCCTGGCAAGCTAGTCCACGGGTTCACAGAGTCGGACACAACTGAGCAACCGAGCACACACGTGTGCATTAGTATTATAGGGTATGGTTCTGAACTGGTAGTGATATTGACATAGTCCTTAGGTTTATAGTGCACTTTCATATACAAATAATTATTTGATCTCATAACTCAAAAGGAAGAACAATTACCATTCGGAATAATTTATCATAATACTAGAAAATTAAATTTAAACTAAAAGAATAAAACTAGAACTAAAAAAGTCTGAGTGGATTGCTCAGAGTCATAATGTTACTGTTAGAGACAGACTTTTAACACTACTCTACTGCCTCATAGTTTAAGGGAGACTTAAGAAGATAAAACAAAGCACTTTTACTGTTATTGATAAAAATAATTTAGATAACCATTTGTGTCTAAAACAGATATACCAAATAATTACCAGTTTCTACCACTTTTAAATTTAATATTTTATATCATTTAGTCTCTTTTCCTTTATCTCTACCAATGCCTTCTGGGACTTTCTACTGAGAAAAGTTGTTTGTTTGAAGGTCTCGATTAAATAGTCTTTGGGTTCTCCTAATTTCTAATAAAAATCTAAACATTTCTCAAGGTAACTTTTGCAGCCTGTTCCCAATCTTTCGTAAGTAGTGAGAAAATTCAGTTGCCTACTTTTGTTTCTTAAAGGAAAACAACTAACCTTATCTACAAAATTATATTAATCAGCAAATATCAAAAATAACTCAGTCAATGGACTTTAAACAACAAGGTTGGATTTTTCTGTTTTTATGAAATTAACATACACATGTTTGAGACTCCAACCAGTCCATTCTGAAGGAGATCAGCCCTGGGATTTCTTTGGAAGGAATGATGCTAAAGCTGAAACTCCAGTACTTTGGCCACCTCATGCAAAGATTTGACTCATTGGAAAAGACTCTGATGCTGGGAGGGATTGGGGGCAGGAGGAGAAGGGGACGACAGAGGATGAAATGGCTGGATGGCATCACTGACATGAGTCTGGGTGAACTCCAGGAGTTGGTGATGGACAGGGAGGCCTGGTGTGCTGTGATTCATGGGGTCGCAAAGAGTCAGACACGACTGAGCAACTGAACTGAACTGAACTGAACAGACTTAATATGCATTGTTCAAACCCTCATCAAGTCATAATTAATAAAGAAAATATCAAGATTGTAATGGTACTGAAATATCACAGGAATCTAGATCTATAAATGTGCAATCATTTATTCATTTGAATAACTGTTCTTCATTCTACCTGTATTTAATGTCTCCAAGTACTGACCCATAATTTCTGTTACAGATTTTCTGAAATAGCGTATTGAAACAAACTAAAAGTATATGTTTTAATAAAACTGAAAATAGAAACAGACAATTTAATGGCAAAGTCATAAAGATTAATTTGCACATATGCGAGGGCTTCCTAGGTGGCTCAGTGATAAAGACTCCACCTGCCAGTGCAGCAGCTGCAGGAGACATGGGTTTAACCCCTGGGAAGGGAAGATCCTTGCAGCAGGAAATGGCAACCACTCCAGTATTCAGGCCTAGATAATCCCATGGACAGAGGAGCCGGGTGGGTAACAGTCCATAGGGCTGCAAGGAGATGACTGAGTGACTGAGAACATACATATGTGCATGTACTTCCCTCTGCATAAAAAATATTTTAGTGCATATGTCCTCCAAAGACAAATAAATCCCATCAGTTGACTGGTTTAGAGTGTTCAGTAACAGTACTTTCCCTTTGACAAAAAGAAGTTGCACATTACAAAAGTTCAGATTAATATTTTATGAAGTACTTTATAATTTGTGCAGGATATATTATCAGCAAAGTTATAAGAACTCTCTCCAATGAAACACTCAGGTGAAATGAAAATCACATGCTTTCCTTTATTACTTTTCTTATTTTTACATTCTATTAGTGGTTTAACATGCACAATTCAATAAAATTAGAAATATACAGTCAAAAGGCTTTTCTTCTTAATTGAATTTTATTTCAATAAAAATAGGACTAATATTTTATTTTTAACCTCCCTTATTATAGTCATTTTCAAACATATACAGAAGTAGAAAAACTAGTGTAGAGAACCTTCAAGTATCCAACAGACATCTTCAATAGTTCCAACATGCTTAGCCAGTTTTACTTTACTTCACAATTGTTATTAAATAATCCTCAGATATCTCAGAATTCCTTCTCTAAATACTATATATCTTTAAGAGAGTACTTTTTTTGAAACATGATCACAATATCATTATAATGCTAAATAAATAATACTAATTTCTACATGCCACCATATATTCTTTCAGTATACAGTGTTCTTTCTACTGTTTGGTGGCATTTATTTTATTTAAAGTATTTGTATCATTTTATTTGCAGGTACCTTCTCTCATTTTCATTCTTCAGCTTATTTATTGAAGAATCTGGATCATTTTTCTTAAAACATTTCCTATAGGTTTTTCTGATTTATCTGCTTTGCTGTCTCCTCACTACTGATAACTGATACTTGGACTCACATATGAGGGGTTTTTCTTCTTTATTTGGCAAAATACCTATAAGTGATTTGACTTTCTTTTTTACACCATACCTGAAGCTGTCTAACATCTGGTTATTTATTTTTTTATGCTTGATTCAATATGTTCAGATGTTGCCACTTTGACCCATTCATTACAGAGTTTCCCGTCTGTTTTTCACTCACTGGTGTCAGTAGCCATCACTCATTATTTACTAAGATCCATTAGAGACTGCAAAATGTACTATTATCATCCAGGTGTTCCTTGGACATTTATTAGTTGGATTTTTTTTTCTATAGAGGAAAACAGTCATCTACTATTTGGTTAACTTCGGATGCAGATTTTATAGTAAAGGAAGAATAAGTACCTTCTTTGGAGAAGGCGATGGCAACCGACTCCAGTACTCTTGCCTGGAAAATCCCATGGACAGAGGGGAAGAGTCGGACACGACTGAGCGACTTCACTTTCACTTTTCACTTTCATGCATTGGAGAAGGAAATGGCAACCCACTCCAGTGTTCTTGCCTGGAGAATCCCATGGACAGCGGAGCCTGGTGGGCTGCCGTCCCTGGGGTTGCACAGAGTCAGACACGACTGAAGTGACTTAGTAGTAGTAGTAGTAGTAGTAGAGCCCTCTTTGAGCAACAGACTTCTTCCGTATTCTCATATGGTGAAAAAAGCAAGCAATCTCTCTAAGGTCACTTTTATAAGGACACTAATCCCTTGTTGCAGAAAGTGAAGAAGAACTAAAGAGCCTCTTGATGAAAGTGAAAGAGGAAAGTGAAAAAGTTGGCTTAAAACTCAACATTCAGAAAATTAAGACCATGGCAACCGTTCCCATTACTTCATGGCAAATAGATGGGGAAACAATGGAAACAGTGACAGACTTTTATTTGGGGACTCCAAATCACTGCAGATGGTGACTGCAGCCATGAAATTAAAAGACGCCTGCTCCTTGGAAGAAAATCTATGACCAACCTAGACAGCATATTAAAAAGCAGAGACGTTACTTTGCCAACAAAAGTCTGTCTAGTCAAAGCTATAGTTTTTCCAGTGGTCATGTCTGGATGTGAGAGTTGGACTATAAAGAAAGCTGAGTGTCAAAGAATTGATGCTTTTGAACTGTGGTGTTGGAGAAGACTCTTGAGAATCTTTTAGACTCAAGGAGATTCAACTAGTCAATCCTAAGAGAAATCAGTCCTGATTATTCACTGGAAGGACTGATGCTGAAGCTGAAATTCCAATACTTTGGCCACCTGATGCGATGAACTGACTCAATGGAAAAGACCCTAATGCTAGGAAAGACTGAAGGTGGAAGGAGAAGAGGACAATAGAGGAAGAGATGATTGGATGGCATCACCAACTTGATGGACATGAATTTGAGTAAGCTCTGGGAGTTGGTGATGGACAGGGAAGCCTGGTATGTTGTAGTACATGGGGTCGCAAACAGTTGAACACAACTGAGTGACTGAGCTGAACTGAACTGATCTTCATCTTATTATATGCTTAATTGTTTGGTTGTGTCTGCTTCTTTGCAACCCCATAGACTGTAGCCTGCCAAACTCATCTGTCCATGGTGATTCTCCAGGCAAGAATACTGGAGTGGGTTGCCCTGCCCTCTTACATGGGATCTTCCCAACCCAGGGATCAAACCCAGGTCTCCCACAATGCAGATGGATTCTTTACCATCTGAGCCACCAGGAAAGCCATCATCTTATCACAGCATTTGATATAATATTAATTTCAAGAATTTAACATTTTAACATTTTATTATCTATAATTTTGCAGAAAAATATAAAAATCATAGCTCTCTTTTTAAAATGTTTTTCTTAATGCCCAAGTGCATAGCTAATTTTTCACAATCTTCTAAACAAACATAATAAATCAATATTCTAAACATAATAATCTTTATTTAAGACAAAGCTCTCCCTGTCTCTCTCTTTATATATGGCTCTAAAAATCTTATAATAATGACAGACTACACTAGTCATACTTAATATGTGTGCATGTACAATTCTATTCATCCAAGCCTTTTGGCCTATTACAATAGTCTAATTCTGACAGTAACATGAAATCTATTATTATACTTGTGATTTATTTTTAATCATTTTCTCTATGCTCTTCAAAGAGATTTTTTTTCTTGCACGTATTTAGTTCCTGGTTTTTGATTTGTTCTTGGTTTGTGTGTTTGTGTGTGTGTGTGCACTACTCTTTGTTACATTTTTATTATAAATTGTACCTTTTTGTCTTTTTTTCATTATGCAATGCCCCTCTATATTATGTTTAGTGCTTTAATTCTTCCTCAATATAATATCCCCATACCTATTTTCCTACTGTTAGTGTTTTTCCAGTGTTTCTCTACCCCCACACCCTATTTTCAACTTTTATTAAATATTTGGTTTTTGCAGAAATATACTTTTTACATTAATCTAATCTCAGTTTATTTACATGTAACATAATGGCTGACATATTTCTTGATGTCCATCTTATTTATACCTATCACATATTTTGCATTTACTCTTTCTTCTCTTACAACTTTTTTACTGATTTGGCAGAGTTAATACCGGTTACTTATTAACTTTTAGTTTTGCCCCACTTTTTGATGCCATGAGTGAATACCTTTCTATTATTGTTGCTATATGCGTGCTAAGCTGCCTCAGTCATGTCTGCCTCTTTGTGATCCTATGGACCGTAGCCCACCAGGCCCCTCTGTCTATGGGATTCTCTAGGCTAGAATACTAGAGTGGGTTGCCATTCCCTCTTCCAGGGGTTCTTCCCGACCCAGGGATGGAACCCACATCTCTTTCTTGGCAGGCAGTTTCTTTACCACTAAACCACCAGGAAAGCCCTTTTACTAGTGGATAGACATATAAATAAAGATTATACCTATATATAGTAAAATAATAATAATATATTCTAATTCATGTGATGTGGTTTATATGAAAGGAGGCATAGATGACACAGAAGTGAAAGTCGCTTAGTCATGTCCAACTCTTTGAAACTCCATGGACTATACAGTCCTTGGAATTCACCAAGCCAGAATACTGGAGTGGGTGGCCATTCCTTTCTGCAGGGGATCTTTCCAACCCAGGGATGGAACACAGGTCTCCCACATTGCAGGTGGATTCTTTACCAGGTAAGCCACCAGGGAAGCCCAGATGGCATAGGGCTAAATCTGAACTCAAGTGATAGAATTAGTTTCATTAACTTCTGCTTTATTTTTCTGTTGAGATGATCTCTTAGAAAAACTCATGAAATCATGCTGAAGTTCAGACTAGGAGCAATGTGGAAGAGATAAAGTTAAGTGAAACACTGATTTATAACGAAATCTGATTTATAGAGTTCACACCTGCCATCCAAGCAGAAAATGTTAAGTGCTCTATGTTGAAAAGGAAGAATATTTTAATTCTCTATCCCCTGAAGGCATCAGTTTTTCATTTTTATTACTCTTTGGATTAACATTCAGATTTGAGTTGTTCTATGTTTGCTTTGATATACTCAAAACATTGTCTAATAAATAAATATATCATATTGTGGTGATATATGGTTAGTGATATAGTATATAAGTATTATATTTGTTTTATAATCATTTTTCACAAGCTTTAAATTTTATCATATTCTCTTATAGCAATAAAGACATTTCCATTGCAAACTTGTAACAATAATGGATAGCAACCTTCAGGGGATACATTTCTGAGAAATTTATTTTCCCTCATGTTGCTCAGCCACCCAAAGAATGAATTTGTTTCCATGACAGATAAGGACTACACTGATCATTTTTAAAATGGTCTTGGGGCACCACAAATCAATAACAGAAAAGAAAAATGCAAGATAATAATATTTCTTTTCATTAGGTTGATTGATGGCATTCTAGATTCATGCATCGAAATTGTCTCTTTAACAGTTATTAAATAACCTAAAGCATACATCTTGGCTGTGTGGGTCCTCTTTTATACTGAATAATCAAGACAAAGATAAATTCTATTTGATTGCAATGTGGTTACTCTACAGAAATATAATAACCAAAAAGCATATGAAATTTAAAAGACAGAATATACTTACCACAAAGCATAATATTCTACACTAAAATCTAAAACAGCCACATGACATAATTTTAAATTATTTTTTAGTATAAGATAGTTCTGCAATAATAATACATTTCATAGTAATATTGTGTTGTGTTGTTTTGTTTTTTAAATTCTCACTTGAGCAATATGTAATAAGAACATTGTTCTACCAAATTGTCATGGAAGAAGACACACATTTCATAGGCTATTTAATTCAGTGATGGTAAAAAAAAAATTCTGTTGCAAAAGTGTGCCTTTAAAAGTAACTTGAGATAAACTGAAATTATAGCATTTTAAGGGATTTTTTCCCCCTGATTGCTCTCATTTTTCTCTGAGAGTGTGATATATGCACGAATTACATATAATAAATAGAAAAGTGCTTCTTTTAGAGAAAGTTCCAAAACATTTCTTTAGAAATATGATTTCAACATTTTCTTTATTTGAATTTGCTATATTCCTTCCTATCATTCAAATATCAAGTCAAAATGTCTTTTGAAAAAGTATTACTTTTGGGAAAATTACCAATGACTTTGCTGAAAAGTGAAAAATTTAAGTAATTTAGTAAAGAAAAAAAAAATCTATTTGATGTAAACTCCATTTGATTGTCTGAATTTTTTCCCCTTCACTGGTTTTGGTAGATGCATGCGAACATATGTCTTCTGTTTTGAAGAGTTTGATATAGCACCCATGAAATATGTCAGTTTTTAACATCCATATGCCAAAGTCTCAGAAAAAGTTTTTCTATTAATTTGAGTTCTAATAATATTTGTATTTCTATACACTAGAAATTAACAATCCAAGAGAAAATTAAGGAGAAAAATCATTTACAAGATTATTTTTTTAAAAAGGAATAAAATACTGGACTTAGAAATAAATTAACAAAAGTGGTTCTAGCCCTGCATACTGTACCATGCTAATATTTTGAAAACGGTAAAATATTATTGAAAGAAATTAAATTAAAAATTAATGTCTGTGTTGATGAATTAGAAGCCTTAATTTTGTTAAGGTGGCAGTAATATTCAAAATGTTTAATAAATTTAATGCATTCCATATTAAACTTCCTACTGCCATTTTGCAGAAATGTAAAGGCTAATCCTAAAGTCCATATGGAATTTCAGAAGACTCTGAACACCAAAAACAATATTGAAAAGGAAGAACAAGCTTGAAGGACTTATACATCTTGATTTCAAAACTTATTATACAGCTGCTACAATCAAAACAATAGCATACTGGCATAACAATACACATACAGATTAATGGAATAAGATTGAGAATCCAGAAATGAACACATAATATATTCTCAATTGATCTTTTCAAGGTACCAAGACCATTCAATGAAGGAGAGCATTTAACACATGCTGAAAATACAGTATATCCACATGGAAAAGTATGAAGTTGGACACTCATATCATACACAAAAGTTAACTCAAAATGGATAAAAATATTTATATTTAAGAGTTCAAATTGTACAAATCATAAAAGAAAATATAGGAATAAATCTTCATGACTATGGGTACTTAGATATGACACCAAAAAAACAAGCAAAAATAAATAAATAAATTGAACTTTATTAAATCAAAATTAAATTTTATTGTGCTTCAAAGGACACTAACAACAGAGTGAAAAAAAAAAATCCACAAAATGGGAGAAAATATTTGAAAATCTTAAATCTGATAAGAGCCTAAGATCTAGAATACATGAAGAACTAAAAACTTAACAGCTAAAAGATAAACAATGGAATTTTAAAATGGGCAAAGGATTCGAACAGACATTTCTTCAGAGTATAGACACATGACCATAACAGTGAGATGTTCACTGTCATTGGCCACTGACTCCATATCAAAACCCATGAGATACCATTTCATACCCACTGCTGCTGCTGCTAAGTCGCTTCAGTCATGTCTGACTCTGTGCAACCCCATAGGCAGCAGCCCACCAGGCTCTCCCGTCCCTGGCATTCTCCAGGCAAGAACACTGGAGTGGGTTGCCATTTCCTTCTCCAATGCATGAAAAGAAAAGTGAAAGTGAAGTCGCTCAGTCGTGTCTGACTCTTAGCGACCCCATGGACTGTAGCCTACCAGGCTCCTCTGTCCATGGGATTTTCCAGGCAAGAGTACTGGAGTGTCACACCCACTAGTATGGCCATAATTTAAAGAAGAAAAACTGATGTTGATGATGATGTAGAGAAACTGGAGTCCTCTTACACTGCCTGGTAGAGATTTAAATGGTACAGCTGCTTTAACAAACAGTCTGGCATTTCTTCAAAAAGTTAAATATAGAAGTATAAAATGACCTAGCAATTTTACTCGTAAGTACTTACTCAAAATATTAAAGACATATTCAAGCAAAAAAAAAAAAAAAATTAACACAAATGTTCATAACAGCTTTATTCATAGTAGCCAAAAATGAAAACAATCCAATGTCTGTCAACTGATAAATGGATAAACAAAATGTGGCATATTCATACAATGGAATATTATTCTGTTATAAAAGGAATGAAGTACTAACATAGCTACAACCTGGATGAACCCAAAAACACTATAAGTGAAAGAAGTCAGTCACAAAGGTCATATTTGTGTGATGCCTTTTATATAAAACATTCAGAATAAGCAAACTCAGGTTAGACAGAATGTAGAGGAGTGGTTTCCAGGGACGATGAGAAAGGGAGGAAAGGATCAGAGAGTAACTGTTAATGTAAGAGACATATTTTGGTGGAGATAAAAATATTCTGAAATGTGACAATGTTGATGATACTGGTTTTATTGCATTCACAATATTGCACAGTTATATATCTTATGTCATTAAAATGGTGAAATTTATGTTATGCAAATTTACCTCAATTTAAAAGAATGGAGTGAAGTAGTGATGAATACAGCAGCATGGATGAACCTAAAACACACAATACTTTATAAAGTAAGCCTGATCCAGAAGAGTACATATTCTATAATCCCATTTATACAAAGTTTCAGAATAGGCAAATCAAACATGATGATAGAAATCAGAACAGTGGTTTGTTGGAAAGAATAATAGGTATGAAGCAGAAAAGGAACATTCTGGGATGATAAAAATGTCTGATATCTTGAGAAGGCATGGGTTGATGGGTTTTTCAAAGCTGAACAAACAATGTGATTAAGAATTATGCATTTCATTGCATAATCAGATCTTCTATCACACTTGTTTTGATAACATGAATTTGTTCCAAAATGACTGATGTATTAGGGACTAACAGGAATGGAATTTTGGAATTTTAGCTTATGCACGAAAAATACTAGTGAACATCAAAAACAGCACCCAATTTAAATGAGCCAAATAATGCAAAAACTAAACACACTTCAGACACCTACCAGCTGTCTTAGTTCCCCACATGTGTTACAAGCCATTCCCATCCACATCTAGTGTTAGAGCCTTTTAATTTCATACGATCCATTGTACTAGATTAAATAATGACCTTCAACACTCCATGTCCATCTGGAACCTATATATATGACCTTACTTGTAAACAGGGTCCTTGCAGCAGATACACAGGGAAGAAGGCTTGTGAAGAGAGTGGCAGACATTTAAGTAACGTATCTGCAGATCCTTAGGATTCTACCAGCAACCACAAGAAGTTAGAAGAGGCAACAGAGAATTCTTCCCTAGAACCATCAGAAAAAGCACAGACCTGCCTACACCTTCTTTTCAAACTTCTAGCGTCCAGAACTGTGAGAGAATAAACTTTCCTTGTTTAAGGCCACCCAGTTTATGGTCATTTGTTACAGCAACCCAAAGAAGCTAACACACCGACCTTCTACCACTCCACAATACTCCACAATACTGAAACCTTTCTGAAGTTCACATTCACAAGCAAACATGGGTATTTTTCAAATTAAAGTGTCTTATTTATTGTATTATTTTTTTCATGTCCATTTAACACATATAAAACTGTACTATTATTTTACTAGGCTCCAATTAATTGTTCCTTATGTCACTGTTATATGACACCATATTCATTTCAGCTCAGTTGCTCAATTGTGTCCAAATCTTTGCAACCCCATGGACTGCAGCACACCAGGCTTCCCTGTCCATCACCAACTCCCGGAGCTTGCTCAAATTCATGTCCATTGAGTCAGTGATGCCATCCAACCAGCTCATCCTCTATCATCCCCTTCTCCTCCTGCCCTCAATCTTTCCAAGCATAAGGGTCTTTTCTAATGAGTCAGTTCTTTGCATCAGGTGCCCAAAGTATTGGAGTTTCAGCTTCACCATCAGTCTTTCCAATGAAAATTCAGGACTGAATTCCTTTAGAATAGACTTTTGGATTTCCTTGCTGTCCAAGGGATTCTCAAGAGTCTTCTCCAACATCACAGTTCAAAAGCATCAATTCTTCAGCACTCAGCTTTCTTTATAGCCCAACTCTCACATCCATACATGACTAATGGAAAAACCATAGCTTTGATTAGATGGACCTTTGTCAGCAAAGTAATATAGCTGCTTTTTAATATACTGTCTAGGTTGGTCATAGCTTTTCTTCCAAGGAGCAAGCATCTTTTAATTTCATGGCTGCAGTCACCATCTGCAGTGATTTTGGAGCCCAAAAAATAAAGTCTGACACTATTTCCCCTGTTTCCCCATCTATTTGCCATGAAGTGATGGGTCCAGATCTTCATTTTTTGAGTGTTGCGTCTTAAGCCAACTTTTTCACTCTCCTCTTTCACTTTCATCAAGAGGCTCTTTCATTCCTCTTCACTTTCTGCCATAAGGGTGGTGTCATCTGCATTTCTGAGGTTATTGATATTTCTCCTAGCAATCTTGATTCCAGCTTGTGCTTCCTCCAGCCCAGCGTTTCTCATGATGTAGTCTGCATATAAGTTAAATAAACAGGGTGACAATATACAGCCTTGACGTACTCCTTTCCCAATTTGGAGCCAATCCACTTTTCCATGTCTGGTTCTAACTGTTGCTTCTTGACCTGCATACAGATTTCTTAGGAGGCAGGTAAGGTAGTCTGATAGTCCTATCTCTTTAAGAATTTTCCACAGTTTGCTGTGATCCACACAGTCAATAAGGCAGAAGCAGATGTTTTTCTGGAACTCTCTTGCTTTCTTTGATGATCCAACAGATGTTGGCAATTTGATCTCTTGTTCCTCTGCCTTTTCTAAATCCAGCTTGAATATCTGGAAGTTGTCGGTTCACATACTGTTGAAGCCTGTCTTAGAGAATTTTGAGCATTATTTTGCTAGTGTGTGAGATGAGTGCAATTGTGTGGTAGTCTGAACATTCTTTGGTGTTGCCTTTCTTTGGGATTGGAATGAAAACTGACCTTTTCCAGTCCTGTGGCCACTGCTGAGTTTTCCAAATTTGCTGGCATATTGAGTGCAGCACTTTCACAGCATCATCTTTAGGTTCCTCTACCAATAGTTAATTTTATATTTTTTGGTTTCATTGTCAGAAATTAACACTATTTTCAAATTCTAAAATCTACCTTCTTAGTTCAAAATTTCCTTTAGCTATTAATTTAGCTATTAATTATCTCTACTCTTTTTTGCAAACTAATTAAAATCTTGTTTACCTATACTCTGTCTTCTCCTCACTTCTCAAACTATCACAATCTAGATTCCATGTCTTCTACTCAACCGAATCTCAAACTCAGCATGATTGACAAATAGCTTCTGTTTCCTCAATTTAGTGAGCACTGTTCAGTCTTCATCTCACTTGATGGCTTGGAAGCTTTTTATACCATTAACTTCTCTCTTTTTTCATGACTTTCAATGCTTTAAAAGTCAGTTTCGTAATATACCCTCTCATAGTCTTCCTCCTCTCTCTCTTTAGTTACATTTCAGCATTACTGCTTGTGGCATATTTTTCTTTGCCTGTCATTTAAATGAGGATGTTCTCAAGCTACTGATTTTTAACGCAAATCAGTGCCATCCTGGCTAACAAGATAAATAGAGGAGCTAACATGAGCAGAGTTCTGAGATAGGTTTTTACTGTGTTTCAAGAGGAGTGAAATGAAGATCATTTGTACAAGAAGAGTTATTCAGCATGCTAATTCCAATTTATTCAGAGACACTGAACATACTACTTAATCTATTTTTGGTTATAGTTTTGCTATCTCCCAAATTAGTATATATTTGCTTTTTACCTTACTGAAATGATAGAACATTTCCAAGACGTTTTCAAATTGTTTTTTAAAGCCTCTGAGAATGTATTATATAAGCACCAATAAATGAAAATGTTATCGTAGCCATAGTTTACAAATATTTTTTTAATCTCTAATGTCATTATATGACATGATAATTCGGCAATACTCAGAGTTGTAAAGTGAGTTTTTAGTTTGAAATTTAGAGGCATTTACTCTAAAGTATTTCTTTCATTTTATGGTTGCTTTGATTCACATCAAATACTAACAAACACAAATACTCTCTTAGCAAAGGTTTTCCTGGCCTGTGGTAATGAATTATCTTCATTTTGAGTTATTAAAAACCAACATATACAACTAAAGTAACTCACTAAAAATAAGTTGTAATGTCATCTCTTTTCTACTATTCAAACCATAATCATTAGCTAGATATACTTCCAGGCCTGCATACATAAGGACATACTCCCAAGGGCATATCCTTTTGTTGTGGAGTGGTATCTCCTTACTGAGTTCTTGAAGGAGAATACATAAATGATAATTGTATAACCTCAGAGATAAAAGGAGATTTCATAGATAGAAGCGTGTGTTGGGGGGGAGGGGGGCTTCTATCTATGAAAGCTCTTGCCCCACTGACTGCCAGTGGGGGTGGGGGTGGAAGTCAGCCTATGGACAGATGTCTGACACCATCCCTGCTCCCAGTTGCTGGCATCTGAAATAAAGCAAACTTTCCTTTCCACCAATCTGGCCTGTTTATTGGCTTTTGCGCAGCAAGCAGCAGGACCCACACATACTCTTTCAGTAACAGAGTCTGTATTTTCCTTCTTGAAATAATAAGGACAGTAAACATAAATAATAAATGTGTTTACTCCAAAATATGTTTCCTTTTCTTCAAGACTCATTCCACTTAGCAATTTTTCAAGATTCATTCAGTAGGGACCATATTTAATTAAATGCTCAACATAATACATTCTTATTTTTCAAGAAAGCCTAAATTATTGCATGTCATAATTTTAAAAGTAGAAATCAGGATCTTTCAAGGAAGAAATAAAAATACACTAAATTCTACAACTAATCTAAATAAACAACAAAAATGAAAGTTTTCTATACCTTAGAATTAGACAATCTTTATTTTTTTTCTTTTTTATGTTTCCTTTAATAAGAATACTTGCTGCTCCTAAAAGGGGAGTTTTACTTTGATTTCAGAAAAATATAAAATAATAATGATTTATAATATAAGAGTGAATATAAACTGTCTTATATCCACTCACTCTTGCTTGTCATTGTTACTCTATAGGCTTAACATTCTCTTCAGTAATGTACACTTTTACAAAGTCAAGAAACACTATGAGTTGTTTTTGTTAACCAGATGTCTTCCCACTTGATACGGCACAAAATAAAACCAGCGAGCATTTACTCTTGACTCAGAACAGAGGAAATTTTGGAATGTTTTCTAAAATAGCATTTAACACTTTTATTTTCAAAATATTAACATAACATTATTATATCTTTTTTTTCATCAGAACAGAATTCTTGTATTTAAATTGTACCAATATACAGTTTCTCATTTTTTTAAAAGACAATAGAATAAGTACCTGATTATATGTATTCTTTTCAAAATTTAAAAAAAAAAAAATCTATGATGGAAATTCCCTGCCAGTCCATTAGTTAGGATTCCATGCTTCCACTGCAGGAGGCCTTGATTCAATCTCTGGTCAGAGAATTAAGATTCCAGAAGCCACCAAGTGGCACAGTCCAAAGAATAAATAAATAAAAAGAATAAATAAAATCTATGAAAGGCTTACTGAATGAAAAGTATTCATCTAGCTATGGAAAAAGGTGACCTGTTACCCCATTTCTTACTAGAGACTACAGTAAGAAACCACTCTGGGAAAAAATTAAAAAAACAATTTACACCAAATTAAAAATGTGCTGCTAAACACACTCACCAGAGCACAATTTGAAATAGGTATTCTTGGTATTTTGCACCTATACTTGAATAATTATAATTTTGCCCCAAGTTAAAATCCTTTTTAAAGTTATTTTAATAATATAACTACATAGACTATTTCTTTTAAAAGAACTTAAAGAATCCAAATATTAACAAGAAAAGGAAAATACAGATAAGTTATTACTGTCAGTACCCATAAATTTTGACAAAGAAACACAATACTCGATGTTTCTCTCTCCTCTAGACATCCTGCCAGCCTGCAGCAACCTACTGATGTTATATACACTTACTTCATCACTAATTAAGGATGAAAAGTTTAATCAGATCCTCCCATCATCTCTCTCTAAAAATCTAGGCCTAGGCTTCATATATATTTTAGTTCTAAAGAGCTTCCCCAGAACACTTGGGACTCTATATCTTTCTATCCATAAATGTCTGTAGGATTATGCATATTCCTTTCCCTAATATTAAAGCTGTAGGGGCCAAGAGTTTTATTGATTCTTATGACTCATTGGTCACATGTCTTGTCATCCTTCCCTAGAAGAACAATATGGATCCTTCAGAATCCACTTAAATTATTACAACTCTTAAAAAACTCTGCCTAATTCTCTTATTATCACCCTCAGACTTCTCTGAATTTCTCTGACCCCTTATTGCAATACTAAGTATCAGCCAATTTACAAAATCATATGTACCATTATCTTGTATAAGTATATATGTAGTTTCCCTAGGGCCTCATATCCTACAAAGTATTTAATATTTTGCCCATGACAAATGCTTAAAAATATTATTCAATGCTCTGATTAAATTCCTGCTTTTGGCTGGTGTTTATGTCTCTTGTTCTTGATTTTGTTCTTTTATCAAGCTATGCCTCATAAAACACATGATATCTTGCTCAAAACATGGTAGCACGGCCAAATATTATATGATTAAACTCAAAGGAATTCAATTTAAACTGTTCTCCCCAAAATATCATCATCTTTGATTACCCTTCAGAAAAAATAATCTTGTGCTTCATCATGTGTAGAGTCAAATATCCAAAAGCAGATTTCTTTAAAAAGTCACGTGTATTTATCGCATGGGCGAATTAGACTATTAAACTAAGATGAGAATGCTGGAGAGTGCAACAATATTTGCCAACAAACATTTTCTCGGTAGTTAAATGTAATGCTGTAATGGAGAGGAAACAGAAAAATCCAATACCGTAGTCTCTGCAAATCAATGGATCAAGAATATGCAATGCTGTATTTTTTTTATGTTTTACTCTGTTTGGCTTGCCCTTCTAACAAAGCTGGTTTTTTCTGGTAACGACAATCTTCCAACCCACACAAGAAATGCTATTGTAACCTGGATGGACAGGGAAGCCTGGTGTGTTGCAGTTCATGGGATCGCAAAGAGTCAGACACAACTGAGTGACTGAACTAAACTGAACTGAACTGAGAAGGATCCTATGGGGCCTTCCCAGAACATATTTTCCCTACACAATGTCTTCTGCCTGCCTTTTGTCTGTAGAAAAACTTTAGTCAAAGAATAAATTTAATTACAAAAGTGAGAAAATGCAAAAAGAAACGAAAACAGTCAAGCAAGACAAAAATAATAATAACTCAGCCATTAAACAAAGTCAAGGACATCCAGTTCCTCCTCCAGGACTATAGATAATATTCTGAGCTTTGAACTGTTTTTTAGATACTGAAATTCCCACCAGGTAGAAGTTAACTGTATACTGTCCAAAAGCAGGTAGATAGATCACAGACCATTTGGAACCAGAAGGCTGATGATGCTGACACCTGATTACCTCACCACCAACCAATCAGAAGAACATCCACTAGCTAATCACACACCCCACAACCCCATTCCAAAACCCTGTCTTTAAAAATCTTTCCCTGAAAGTCTTCAGGGAGTTCAGGTCTTTCAAGTAGTATCTAATTCAGAATCCTTGCTTCGGTTCAGTTCAGTTCAGTTCAGTTGCTCAGTCATGTCTGACTCTTTGCGACCCCATGAATCGCAGCACGCCAGGCCTCCCTGTCCATCACCAACTCCTGGAGTTCACCCAGACTCACGTCCATTGAGTCGGTGATGCCATCCAGCCATCTCATCCTCTGTCATCCCCTTCTCCTTTTGTCCCCCATCCCTCCCAGCATCAGAGTCTTTTCCAATGAGTCAACTCTTCGCATGAGGTGGCCAAAGTACTGGAGTTTCAGCTTTAGCATCATACCTTCCAAAGAACACCCAGGGCTGATCTCCTTGAGAATGGACTGGTTGGATCTCCTTGCAGTCCAAGGGACTCTCAAGAGTCTTCTCCAACACCATAGTTCAAAAGCATCAGCTTCTTCAGCACTCAGCTTTCTTCACAGTCCAACTCTCGCATCCATACATGACCACTGGAAAAACCATAGCCTTGACTAGACGAACCTTTGTTGGCAAAGTAATGTCTTTGCTTTTCAATATGCTATCTAGGTTGGCCAAATCTTTTCTTCCTAGGATACGCGTCTTTTAATTTCATGGCTGCAATCACCATCTGCAGTGATTTTGGAGCCCAAAAAAATAAAGTATGACATTGTTTCCACTGTTTCCTCATCTATTTCCCATGAAATGATGGGACCAGATGCCATGATCTTCGTTTTCTGAATGTTGAGCCTTAAGCCAACTTTTTCACTCTTCTCTTTCACTCTCATCAAGAGGCTTTTTAGTTCCTCTTCACTTTCTGCCACAAGGGTGGTGTCATCTGCATATCTGAAGTTATTGATATTTCTCCTGGCAATCTTGATTCCAGCTTGTGCTTCATCCAGCCCAGAGTTTCTCATGATGTACTCTGCATATAAGTTAAATAAGCAGGGTGACAATATACAGCCTTGGCGTACTCCTTTTTCTATTTGGAACCAGTCTGTTGTTCCATGTCCAGTTCTAATTGTTACTTCCTGACCTGCATACAAATTTCTCAAGAGGCAGGTCAGGTGGTCTGGTATTCCCATCTCTTTCAGAATTTTCCACAGTTTATTGTGATCCACACAGTCAAAGGCTTTGGCATAGTCAATAAAGCAGAAATAGATGTTTTTCTGGAATTCTCTTGCTTTTTCCATGATCCAGTGGATGTTGGCAATTTGATCTCTGGTTCCTCTGCCTTTTCTAAAACCGGCTTGAACATCTGGAAGTTCACGGTTCACATATTGCTGAAGCCTGGCTTGGAGAATTTTGAGCATTACTTTACTAGCATGTGAAATGAGTGCAATTGTGCGGTAGTTTGAGCATTCTTTGGCATTGCCTTTCTTTGGGATTGGAATGAAAACGGATCTTTTCCAGTCCTGTGGCCACTGCTGAGTTTTCCAAATTTGCTGGCATATTGAGTGCAGCACTTTCACAGCATCATCTTTCAGGATTTGAAATAGCTCAACTGGAATTCCATCACCTCCACTAGCTTTGTTCATAGTGATGCTTTCTAAGGCCCACTTGACTTCTAATTTCAGGATGTCTGGCTCTAGGTGAGTGATCATACCATCATGATTATCTTGGTCATGAAGATATTTTTGTACAGTTCTTCTGTGTATTCTTGCCACCTCTTCTTAATATGTTCTGCTTCTGTTAGGTCCATGCCATTTCTGTCCTTTACTGAGCCCATCTTTCCATGAAATGTTCCCTTGGTATCTCTAATTTTCTTGAAGAGATCTCTTGTCTTTCCCATTCTGTTGTTTTCCTCTATTTCTTTGCATTGATCGCTGAGGAAGGCTTTCTTATCTCTTCTTGCTAGTCTTTGGAATTCTGCATTCTTAAGCTTACATCTTTCCTTTTCTCCTTTGCTTTTCACTTCTCTTCTTTATACAGCTATTTGTAAGGCCTCTCCAGACAGACATTTTGCTTGCTTGACACCCTGCAATGAATGCAGCACTTTCCTTCACTACAACCAGTGTCAGTAGACTGGTGTCACTGCTCATAGGCAGGTAGACCCAAGTTTGGTTCTGTAGTATTATGATTATTGAATTTGCTTGGGCTTCCCTGATAGCTCAGTTAGTAAAGAATCTGTCTGCAATGCAGAAGACCTAGGTTTGATCCCTGAGTTGGGAAGATCCCCTGGAGAAGGGAAAGGCTACCCACCCCAGTATTCTGGCCTGGAGAATTCCATGGACTATACAGTCCATGGGGTCACAAAGAGTAGGACACAGCTGAGTGACTTTCACCTTAATGTCTTAATATAGCATCTCTAAGAAATGAACTTCCATTTGGAAAGGGGAAATTTAGTCCAAGCAATAAATGACTAATGATAGGTTCTGACGTCAATTGCCGTCTACAAGAGGAAAAAAAGCATTGACTGTAACTGTGAGCATTGAAACCAAATCCTATAGGTACCCACCTGTTTTACCTACAGATGGCAGAGTCCACTCAAGGCTACTCCTCCTGGTTCAGTTTTACTCACTCTACATTCTCTATTACCATATTATACTTGATTCCTTCAGACATATCCAGCCTATCTTCCTGCATCTCTTCTTGTCCTTCTTCAATCCATATTTAAAGAAAACAATTCAGAATATGTTACAGCCTTGATTAAGCTAAGCACCACTTCCACAATAGCAACAAAACACAGCCTCTCTCTGCACTTAAAGTTCAAATCCTGATGGGCTCTGAGCACTTCCATGATCTGGCTCCTGCCTTTCTAGCATCTCTGCAATCTTGTTTACCATTTTGTTCAACTTGCTTGACCTTCCTTCTGTCCTTGATCACATCCAGCTTATTCTATCTTTGGGCTTTTCACTTGCTGTTTGGGGTACCTGGAACACTTGGTTCAAATTTCATTTCTTTAAAGAAAACTTGTGTCTCAATCTAAAGCCTTCATATCCCCCAGGCCAGTCACTCCTTCACATCACCCTGCTTTTCCGTTTCCACAGTAGAAAGCAATATTTAAAACTCACTTAGTGCTTATTTTTGACTTCTCCTCTTTAAAACAGGATCTCTCTGGTCTATTCTCTCCCTAGGACCCAGAACAGCTCCTGGCACAGAGCAAGTGCCTAGTGCATACTGGCTAAAGAAAGCCAGACTAGGAGCAGAAGCAATATAGTTTCTCAAGACAAGAACCTAAGTCCCAAGACAAACAAGAACAAGGAACTGAATTTAAAACAAGGACACAGGGAGAAAGTTAATTTCTCCTGGAGAGCTACAGAGGCTGCTGACACTCCTCTAAGATTTAGAAACTTCTGTCATTATATGTCCCTTACACATTGAAGGGCTTGCAGGTGGCACAGCGGTAAAGAATCCTCCTGCCAAAGCAGGAGATGCAAGAGATGCAGATTCGATCCCTGGCTTGGGAAGGTCACCTGGAGTAGGAAATGTCAACTCGCTCCAGTATTCCTGCCTGGAAAACTCCATGGACAGAGGAGCCTGGCAGGCAAGGGGTCACAAATAATCAGACAGAACTGAGCAACTGATCACACACACATACACACACACACAAACACACATTGAAACAAAAAATGTCAGTGAAAAATCCAAGATAGAGGGATAATTAGGTAAATAAATAAAACATAGTGAATATATAAATCCTAGCATAGTTTCCAGAGAAGGCAATGGCACCCCACTCTAGTACTCTTGCCTGGAAAATCCCATGGACGGAGGAGCCTGGTAGGCTGCAGTCCATGGCATCGCTAAGAGTCGGACTCGACTGAGTGACTTCACTTTCACTTTTCACTTTCATGCATTGGAGAAGGAAATGGCAACCCACTCCAGTGTTCTTGCCTGGAGAATCCCAGGGACAGGAGAGCCTGGTGGGCTGCCGTCTATGGGGTCGCACAGAGTCAGACACGACTGAAGCGACTTAGCAGCAGCAGCGTAGTTTCAGTTATTACTCATTAATTTAAATAAAAGGAAGAATCCTCGGAAATAAGAAGTGATTCTTTTTAATACTTTTTAAAAAATGTGATACAAATGAGTATATGCATACTGTCACATCAGCAGAGTCCAACTCTTTATGACCCTATGGACTATTCTCTGCCCATGGGGATTCTCCAGGCAAGAATACTGGAGTGGGCTGCCAAGCTCTCCTCCATGGGGATCTTCCTGACCCAGGGATCAAACTTCTCTCCAGCATTGGTAGGTGGGTTCTTTACCACTAGCGCCACCTGTAAAGCTGTGATATAAATAAGGAAGTGTACGTTATTCTAATTACAAACAAACTACTTACAATATGCATTAATGAATCATAAAATTTCACTTCCACTTAGAAATAACCCTCCTTCGAATATACACACCGGATGGACACTTAAGTGTGTTGGTAACCTTTAGTATTAAGTAAAGTGCCATTCACGTTGGATTTTCTTGCCTTTAATAAACTTATTTCTCTTGTTTCCTGAGAAACTGTGGGCTCCTACTGTTATGCCCACCCCAGGCCATCCCCATCTGTTTGCCTGTGGCTCAATCCATATAACCTCACTGGTTGCCTAAAACCCTCTCATCTGAGCTCCTCACTGAGATTCTTCTCCTCCCTTAAATGAATCCTCAGTTTAATCTTCAGGTTAGCTGAGTAATCAGTGGTTCAGGTAAAGCCTATTTCCTTGTCATTTTTTTCCTATGTTTGAGGATTTTTTTCAGCTTCAGTGTTAAAGTTGACAAGGAAAGTACTTTCATTTTAGTGCTATGTTTTCATCTTTCTCTTAATCTAGAAACAATTTCACTCCTGCAAACAAAGTTCACATATTTATGAACATGAGCAGGGTAAATGGTCAGCTATTATCTCTCTATAATTTTGTCATGGAGTCAAATTGTATTTTCAAGAAAACAGACATCTTGCATCAAGTATATGTACACAACACTAAGCATCCTAAAAAAAAAAAAAAACATTGGGTAGTATAAGTGAAGCTATGTCTGTTACATATTTTATCCTTTCTGCAAAATGAGTGTATGTTTTTAGTGGATGGGGAAATTCTAAATTCAGTGAATGCAAAAGCATTATTTGAGTTTGCCATAAAAACGTCCACTCCGATGACCTTTCCAGCTTCTGTCACAAGTGGGAGTGATTGATTGACAAAGGGGTCTTGCACTAAACATCGCAAAAAAAAAAAAAAAAAAAAATACCAGATCCTTCTGTGCATATTTACAATACAGAGAATTGAGCTGTTTAAGAAACAACCCTAGAAAGTAAAGGCTTTCAAAACTTTCCATCTGAAACTGATAATTTTTAAAAGGGAAAAACTGAGTCATAGATATGATTTTAACACAGCAATATTCTATAATCAGTTCCCAGGGATTATATTCTCAATAAAAAAAAGAAATGTAAACAGTCACACATCATTGTTCATTCCAAAGAGTGCTTTACCCAAATACTAATCGATAAGAACAGTTACTATATTCCACATGGAACATTCCCTTGAAGGATCATTTTACAATGTAATGGACTATGGTATTCACATCATCCTTTCAAGACGGTAAATAATGCCAACATTCATTATTATTGTTGTTATTGTTAACAATCATGGCTATTGCTATTACTCTAACAACCATAATAATGGTCATTTCTTTTCACCCTTCAGAAAACACTATTAAAAATGAGCTACCGAGAGAAAGTGGTGTACATCAAAATCTTTCAGAGCTCCTCATCAGGATGCCACATTGGAGAGAGTGAGAGAGGGAGTGGGAAAGAAAGAGGCAAAGACAGAGGACTGTGAAGCAAGAGAGAGAAATATATCCCATACTATTAAAAATTTGAATACAGATAGAGAAAAAGACAAATCATACCTGTGTCAAGAAAAAGGAGAAAGGCCACTTTCAGCTTATGGGTAAAAGGAGCAAGAAAGATACAATCCTAGCACTTTTACTTCATACAATGACTTTTTTTTTCCAAGGTAAAATCTAGAAGACTAGAGTTAGTCGTGTCCAGCAAATGAAAGACCTTGACTATTCCAAAGATGCATGTGCTGCTAAAGTTTGGCAAAACTCTTAAGTTCCTAAAAGCAATAGCAATAATACCCTCCAAAACACAGCAATTCTCAGCCTATTCAGGTATCACTTTTCCTACGCATCAAGCCTGAAATCCTACCATTATGTTTTATTAAGCCACCATGATTTTTTTTTAAAGAGCATGAGATTCAAGAACAAGAATGGAAATGATTGTGCATAATGTGACAGATAAGAACCAGGAGAAATAATTAGCAACGCCTGGGGAGAGGAGACCCAGGGGGTAGACACCTTTCAACATGATGAAAAGCTACCCTGAGAACCGGAGGCCAGAGAGAGCAAGCTTTCACTGAGAAAGAACAGTGCCTCTAAGAAGGGGACCAGAGAAAAGTTCTACCAATTTTCTATTTTTACCAACGGAATAGTTCTGTAGCACAAGAAGAAAGTGTATAGGAGAATGAGGCTGAGTTCATAAAGCAATCCTCTTACTTTCCATAATATTCACATATGAGCCTCTCCTCCAGAAGTTTCTTAGCTGCTGCTGCTAAGTCACTTCAGTCGTGTCCGACTCTGTGCGACCCCATAGACAGCAGCCCACCAGGCTCCCCCGTCCCTGGGATTCTCCAGGCAAGAACACTGGAGTGGGTTGCCATTTCCTTCTCCAATGCATGAAACTGAAAAGTGAAAGTGAAGTCGCTCAGTCGTGTCCGACCCTCAGTGACCCCATGGACTGCAGCCTACCAGGCTCCTCCACCCATGGGATTTTCCAGGCAAAAGTACTGGAGTGAGGTGCCATTTCCTTCTCCAAGAAGTTTCTTAAATGGTTCCATTTACCCAAACTTTCAAATAATAGCAATGCAAAATACCAAAACTTTGATCTTTCCATATAATAGCCTACTCAGCAAAAATGCAAAAAGCACCTGAATATCTACTCCTGGCTTGATAACTGAAGAAAGAAAGGTGACTACAGAGTGGTTTCTATCCTTACATAATTTTAAACCTAGTGAGGAGAATAAAAGAAAGGCAAGAGTAAAATATAGTTTTTTATATGAGAGGTGAGTGCAGGGTCCCCTGGGAGCAAAGAAGGGCATCATTAGCTCACACTAGGAAATCCAGACTTACTGGAGATGACTATGTATGAGCTGATTTAAAGAATCAGTAGAAGTTATCCCCATAAAGAAAGAGGGACAGGACCCTAGATCGCAGGAGTGTGATGCACTTGGAAAGTAGAAGTAATTGTGGTTTATATAGAGGAGTGACAGCAGTTAAGACGAGAGCAATTAACTATAGGGTTGGATTTAAAAAGAATTTTCAGGCTCTTCAGGCTCACCAGCAAATCTGGCCTTCAGCCTAGGGATATTGAAAATAACTATTGATTTTTTAAAAAATTGGTTTTGAAATATAATTTATGTAAAATAAGGTACACTCATTTCAAGTATATCATTCAATGAGTTTTGACAGACATATAAAGCTGTATAAATGTAACTATAATTAAGATCAGAACATTTCTATTACCCTCCAAAATTTCCTCATGTCCCTTTGTAATTTTTGTTAGATGCTCACATGAAGAAAGCTGCTATAAAAATACCTAAGAGTGGATTATGTGGCTCATATGGTAGGTACAGGCTTAACATTTTAAGAAACTCCAAATTCTCCAAACTACTCATATGACTATATATTTTCATCAAAAATGTAAGAGAATTCCAGTTGTTCTATAGCATCTCCAATGAATGTTATTACCAATTTTCCTACAGGATTATAGTGGTATCAAGTTAAACTTTTATTCACTATTTCTCTAATGACTAAAGATGTGAACATTTTTTCATATGCTTTTTGATCTTTTAGTATGTTCCATTCATCTTCTGAGACTATTTCTTTCCCCTCATTAGTTAATTGAACATACTTACAAAAGCTACCTTAAAGATCTTTTCTGAAAAATAAAAATATGGATTATCCAAGGGTTCACTTCAGCTGATTGTTTTTCCTCCTGAAAATGGTCACAACTTCCTGTTTCTTCATAGTTTAAGTAAAAATAGACTTTATCCTGAACATCACAAAATATATATTATGGAGTCTCTAGATTTCATTATATTGTTCTGAAGAATGTGGCTTTTGTTGTTTTAGCAGAAAATACAGGCAATTAACTTGGTTAGAAACAAACTTTACCACCGTTTCACTGAAGTAGGTGACATTTCAAATTTCAATTGCTTTTCATCTTTAGCATCATTGACTCTATCCTTACAGATATGGTCTAAGTCAGCTAGACATTGGGCAGAGTGTACACATTACTATAGGTACCCAAGTGTTTTGACAAATAAACTATTTTGAATTTCTCTCTCTCCTTTGGCCTTATCTTGACATTGGTCCAGATTACTGCAACCTGTTGATGTTATCTGCACTTACCTTGTCACTTATTAAGGAAGAGAGAGTTAATTAGACAGTTCTTTCATTCTCCATCTAGAAGTCTAGGTATAGGCTTCATATATGTTTTAGTTCTAAAGAACTTCCCCAAATCACCTGGGACTCAAAATTTCCCTCCAGGAATATCTATAGGATTATCCATATTCTTTTCCCTAAGATTTAAAAAAGAATTTTATTGATTCTGGTGGCTCATTGATCATGCATCTTTGTCATCCTTCCCTGGAAGAACAAAGTGGGTCCTTCAGGATCCAGTTAAAGTGGTACAATTTCTAGGAAAGTCTACCCGACTCTCTTATAATTACCCTCATACTCTGGTTTCTCTTCAGATCATATAAATCACTCAACTTTTTCTTATAATCACTCTCAGGCTCCCTTGAATTTCTCTGAACCCTTCTGGGAACATTTTATATCAACCAATGAATACAATATTATTTACAATTATCTATTATAATTTTATAAGTATGAGTTTACACATACCTGGGGCTTCCATTCTCTGGTTCTTTCCTTTCTGGGATGAATCCTCACTTTCCTTCAGCTGTAACCGCCCTGTCTTCTGTCCTCTGATGTCTCTGGTCACAAAGCCAATAGGTTTTCCATGGACATTTCAGCTGCCTTAAATCAAAACATGATCTTCATCACCAGGCTAAAAATCATAAAAACAGGAAAGTCACCAGTTGCCATTCCTTTTTGCTAAGTTTTACCCACCTCCAAAAAAATCTGTAGGCTGAGTTTAAGGTATCTGTGGAATATCCTGCTAGAGATGTCAAGTTTGAAAATAGATGGGCCAACACTGGATTGGCTACCTCCAACTACGGATTTATCCATAGCTGGACTGGGTACCTCAATATATTCATAACTAAATTCTCCCTTCCCTTTATCCATTATCAAAGGAAAATTTAATAACCAACTTTACAATCCACCTTAAAATTATGGAGAGCCAAGTGATACTTCGTCAGTGTTACATCTGAACATATGTCTGGTGGGATTTCTAGTGAATATTTTGCTTTCTATTTAAAAAAAAAAAAAGCCAGGCCCAGCTGTTTATTCCTTCCTCCTGTTTCCTCTGGATGTGATGCCAGGAAATGTAGCAGCCATTGTATGACTAGGAAGCAACAAGCATTAGGACCAAAGCCAATATGCTAACAATGTTGCAGTAAAAAGGCAGGTGGAATTGGATCAGTAATGATCCAAATGATCAGTAATGACTAAAAGGTCTTCTGCAAAAGCCATGGATTGACTATCTCTGGACTTATTATTCAGTCTGTGGGACAAACATGCTCTATGTTTTTTCAGTTGTTTGTTACATTATCTGTTACTTACAACTGATATAATAAATACAGAAAACAACTCAAGAAAGGTCTAGGCAGGAGAGAGGTCAACAGGGTACACACAGCCATTGAAGTCCTGGTTTGAATGAGATCACCAAGTGAGATTATTTTAGAATAGAACGAGAACAGGGCTGAGAATGAAGTGTTGGAGAACATTGGCACTTAAGAGGAACTGGTAGAGGAGAGGAGTAGCTGGAAAAAGACATATATGACTATAAGGAGAGAGCATAAAAAAAGAGAGAAGGGTGACCTAGAAACCAAAAGAGGAAAAAGTAAGTGTCGGTGTTCAAATGCTACACAGTAGAGCTAACCAGAGCACAGGAAAGGGCCCATGAAGTTTGGTGATATCAAAGATAATTGCAGTGAAACAGAAAACAGGTTCTCGTAAACCTGGCTTGTAGATAATCTGTTTCTCAGCTACAAACTGCACTGTACCAATCATCCCAGTAGAGGTACCTCTCATGGTAGGCTGTTGGTCCCAGAGTAGATCCTGGCAGGGGATGCGGATGGATCAATTGTGCCACCTGGAAATACAATTCAAAGTACAGGCTCTATCCACAGAAATACAATGGGATCTTTCTTAATATGAAAGGCAGCATATGTATATCCCTTAAAAACAAAAATGACAGCTTAAGTTTAGAATGACCTATCAAATACGGAACAGGATAAATTTTAATGAGCCTTTCACTTTTAAAAGAAAAGCAAGCTTCTAAGGTTTAATGCCTTCCTGGTTCCCTGCAGCTGTGACACAGGTCTCAAGCATGCTTTGAAGATGACCAGCACTTGAGTCAGTGTTGCTACAGGTACAGAAAGCGGGGAGAGGAGGAGATAAAATGGAATCAGTAAATTACAGTGAGGAAAGAAACTTATTAAGCATGCTTGCATTCTTCCTGTCAGTAACCAATAATAAGAAAATAATTAGCACAGGGAAAATATACAAGAAAAATTATAAAAAGGACTGACAGACATCAAATATGATGAAAAGGGAGGCAAACCAACTTCCAGTGCCTGCGTTAGTACTTAGTGGACTTCAGAATCATAGGAAACATTCCTTTTTTTTTTTTTTTACTATGGAATTGGTAAAATGGACCTGTAAAGGTATGTGAAAATATACCAGTGTTTCTTTCTTTTGTCATTTTTGAGAATTCTTTTAAATTAAAGATGTATGGAAACCCCACAAAGCAATTAGTGAAAGTGAAAAGATAGTTACGAATAATTAAAATCCTTTCTGCTTCAATAGCTTTTCATTGTTAAATGTTGTCACTGATTAATGCCAGGCTGTGACACTGAATATGTCTCTCAAATAACACATAGATCAAGAAAGGAGTTGAAGACAAAAGCAAAACAAGAGAACACAAATAATAAGCTTGTTAACAACATGACATGGGTACAAGGCCCAAGTTAAAAGTCTACGTATCAGTTACCAAGGGACGGGGGAAAGGAGGGATAAACTGGGAGATTGGGATTGCAATATACACACTACTGTATTATAGATAAAAATAGATAACTAATAAAAACCTGCATAACACAGGGAACTCTACTCAGTACTCTGTAACGGCTTCTATGGAAAAATAATTTTAAGTTAAAAAAAAAAAATAAGAGTGGATACATGCATGAAAGTGAAGTCGCTCAGTCATGTCCGACTCTTTGCCATCCCATGGACTGTAGTCTACCAGGCTTCTCTGTCCATGGGATTTTCCAGGCAAGAGTACGGGAGTGGGTTGCCATTTCCTTCTCCAGGGGATCTTCCTGACTCAGGGATCAAACCCAGGTCTCCTGCATTGCAGGCAGACGCTCTACCCTCTGAGCCACCTGTATAGCTAATTAAACACTTTGCTATATATCTGAAACTAACACAACATTATAAATCAACTATACTCCAGTACATTTTTTTTAAGTGCATGTTTCTATTCTGAGCATCCCACTGGGCACTTTTTGCTCACAAAGCTATGTATGTAGGGTAATAGGCATTCTTTACATTTTCCAAATACATTCCTCACCACTGTAGATACAGTATAGATGAAAAGAAAGAGATACATAATTTGCAAGGTCTGATACAAAATGAAAATGTGGGTTCCCTCATTTAAAAAACCAGATAGAACAATGCCTTTAAAAGTACTAAAATACAATTGTTTCCTTTCTTTTTGCAGTCTTTCTCTCAATGTCATACTGTTTAATATTTGCTATTTATCATAATTCTAACTTTTTAAATTAAAACTTTAAATGGAAGAAATTGTATTATTCACTTTATATTATGCAATGTCATTTTAAATGAAAATATGACAGAATTTAACTCAGTTGCTGCATCACAAAATTATGTAATTCATATGCCTTGGTTTGTACATGTATATGTATTTCATCTTCACCAGAACAGCAGAAACATTCCACAAAATCCAACTGGTTGTATTTTACTTATTTTTAAAATTAATTTTTTTCCTGTTTTTTTCCTGTTGTGACGTTCATCTTTTTTAATTAATACATAATTGCTTTGCAACGTTGGATTCGTTTCTGCTCTACAACAAAGTGAATCGGCTATATGTATACATGTATCCCCCACCTTTTGGATCTCCCTCCCACCCTCTCCCCTCTCACCCAGAATTAATTTCTAATTGTCATAAAATAAGCATAACATAAAATTTACCACCTTAACCGTTTTTAAGAGGATAGTTCAGTCGTATTAGGTACATTTATATTGTACAACCATCACTACCATCTTTATTTCATTTCTTGATATGCATACATTCTACTGATACTCTATACTGTGGCTAACTGATGTGTAAGACATAAATAAAATAGGAGAAGGAACCGGAAGTCCTATTTTTCCTTTTCAGGTCATTACTTTGCATGTAAGTGGTCGGCTAACGCAAGGAAGTAACACAAGTAAAAACAAGGGCATAATAGAACTCCTTGGCTGTTTCTGTTTTTAGAATGCCATCCATGGCTTTCTTTCTGTGTTAAAGATAAGTCTTGGTTCAACCGGGAAGTGTGGTCTCCAAGGGGTGGTCAGTATGTGCCCCTCCACCCCCATCACCTCTGACTCAGTCATAGTCTTAACATCTTACCTCCTAGTAGCTTTGAGGAATGCTTAACTCCCAAATATCTTGGAATTCTGCGTCATCTGCAAATAGAGTAGCAAAGAAGAAGAGATACACGTTATGCTGATTTCCAAGTGTCTCCTCCTGTGCTGTTTTCCCTTGGCCTTGATTTATAACACATGTGAAAAGACAAAGTGGTTAAGAATTTCAGGGGGCACCAGCAGGACGTTTGAGTAGGTGCCAGGTTCCCCAGAGCAAGGTCCCGAGCAGTGGGATGGGTTAGATGCCCAGGAAGTGGTCGCTACAGACCAGGGAGACTGAACAGGATGCAGGGTCCGCACGCTCACAGAGCACTTTGCAGTTTACAAAGCGCGTCTCATTTACCTCACTGTCACATCAGTTCTGTTTGCAGGTGAGGAGCTGATAGCCACCGTTCAATGAATTAAACAAGGAAGCTTTTAGTCTGAGGTGGCTCTAAAACAAGAGCCGCAAACACAAACCATAATTTAAGCCTCTAAACGCGCCAAAGTTATGAAATCTAAGCCGTAAGAAACAACCAATCACGAGGAGCAAACGAGCCCGTAAATTTCAGCCACGCAAAAGCCTCGTTGCTTCTGCAAGTTCTCTGCGTGTCCTGTACCAACTCCTGTCTCGGGACTGCTCGCGCCTAACTACTTCTTGGTCGGCGCTGCCTGTTTCAAATCTATTTTAGCTCTTAATAAAATAAACTCTTCATATGTTTAATGTTTAAGCTTATTTTATAACATTCCTTATGGACTAGAGACGGCTTCCCTGGTGGCTCAGTGGTAAATAGCCTACCTACAGTGCAGGAGACTGGGTTGCATCCCTGGGTGGGGAAGATCCCCTAGAGGAGGAAATGGCAATCCACTCCAGTATTCTTCCCTGGAGAATCCCATGGACAGAGGTGCCTGGCAGGCTTCAGTCCATTCGGTCGGGAAGTGTCAAACAGGACTTAGTAACTGAGCATGGACTAGAGAGATGCATGACTAAGGGCAGTTTCATGGCTGACTGGGGTCAGAATGAGGAAGAGAAGCAGGCATCCTGGGCTCTGGTTAGGCCCTTTCTCAATAACCTTTGCCCTATAAGAAGAGCTGTCAGATTGCAAAAGAAGAGAGTACTTTTGTCCTGTCCTTTGGGTGCATTTTCTGTGCAATTCCAGAGACAGCAAAAGGTCATGGGTTATGGTACATGGAATATGTTAGTAGCAGAAAGGTTAAAGGAAAGAGATGATCAGAGTCAGGAGGAGCGTCTCTGAAGTCTCCCAAGAGGACAGAAACTTTGAGGGAGGATTGGAAGTGAATACTGAGCAGAGGCAAAGTCTGTGTGAAAAAATGTCTTCTCCAAGAAAATCAAGTGAGAACAAGCAGAGAAATTGCAGTCTGGGAAGGTCATGATTTGCATGCCTGCATGAAGTGTGTCAGCTGAAGATGCAGTGTTTGGCATACATTTCTTTCAATTTACAACCAATCGGCTTAAAGTCATTTCCTTCCATCATTTAGCTAGTTAAATCAGTGGTCTCTTCTATACTTCTTTGTTCTAATAACCAAACATCCCAGAGATGGAATTAATATAGGCCTAGAGGAGCCCGGCAGGCCACAGTCCATACATAGGGTCGCAAAGAGTGGAACACTACCAAAGAAACTTACCATATGGCATGTTTCAATATTCATGGTTCTGTTTCTTAGTTGGCTTTTGATGAAACAATTCAAGAAAACAAAAACATATATATACCAAAAACCACTGAATATGCTAATAATTTTTCAAAAATATTTAAATACTCAGGATACAAATCTAATTCTTTCACTAACGCTACCTGTTAAAATCATGTATTAGTTACTACTTGGTCTAACTTGACTTCCTGCCACTCGGCTAGAATAGAAAATCCCTTTTTAACTCATCAAATATCTTCTAGATTGTTTAGTGTTTCTTAAAGTTGGCTTTTCCACAGAGGCTATAACCAAGTTTGCATCTAAAGCCATTTCAGCGGCTTATATTTGAGAGCATTCTTTCAAGCAAGGAAGATTGCCCATTCACTAAGGAAAGAAATCCTCTCATTCAATACTCTCAGAATTTCTTATCATCTATATATAACTGCCAGCATATCACTCACCTCGAAAGAAAGCATAGCACATAAATATAATCAGCATGAAACCCCTGTAATTATGTTTTCCCTAGGTGAAAAGAAAATCAGAAATCACAGACACTTCATTACCTGCTCTGTTTCTCCTTTTTTCCCTCCTGATACTTAAAAAAGGAAGAAAAAAAAAAAGAACTGATCTTGTTACTTCTATTCTCTGAACTCAGAAACACAATAACACTTTATTGTTCAAATATAATATTTTTAAACCCCTGATAACAGAAATAACCTGGTGAATCGATTTCTTCACCCAGTGACCTATCTCACAGCAAGAAATTCTTTAGTGGATCAAGGGAAGGTACTGCTGTGGAAAGCCCAAAACTGATGTGAGCAGCTTCAATCTGAACTTCTTGGGAAGGAATATCATCTGTCCTATTCATTCTCTTTTTCCATAACCTAACACAGAGCTTCCCAGGTGGTGCTGGTGGTAAAGAACTTGCCTGCCAATGCAGGTTAGACATTAGAGACTCGGGTTCGATCCCTGGGTCGGGAAGATCCCCTGGCAGAGGGCACGGCAACCCCTCCAGTATTCTTGCCTGGAGAATCCCATGGACAGAGGAGCCTGGCAGGCTGAAGTCATTTGGGTCTCAGAGTCAGACATGACTGAAGCACTTAGCACAACGCAGTGCCTGGCAAAGAAAGAACTCTCGTCCGTTCTGGTGTTTTAGTCAAAGAGCTTATTTACTGTTTGACTCAGAAAATGGAATGTTGAAAGGGATTAGGTAAATTAATCCAGAGTTAAAGACATAGAGAAACTCATTCTCTGTCTTAGTGAATTGCTCTTATTGTGAATTTAAGCATGCCATTGTTTTTAGGCACTCTGTTTTCAAGAAGGCAAATAACCAGATTGTAGAAGAGCAGAAATACGTAAATTTTTCACCTGAACCACTCAAGCAGGTAGCCCGACTATCCATTTTTCACCAAGGCATACAGGATGATAAGTGGATTGCCAGAAGCAAAACTGCCGCTTCCACCCTGCAATGCCCCATTTTTGGGATACTTAGTGACACCGATAGTGTTTCTCAATCTGTATATAACCACACAGCTATAAATAACATGGTCTCCCTCAGGCACCCTGTGAACAATAAAAAGAAGTTTCCAAGAATAATAATACTAAAAGTCAATGAACTATATTAATACGGTGTAAAAGTAAAGTTGTTGCCTGGCAATTCAGTGGTAGCACTGAAAATTCTTAACCAGAAGATATTTTTGTATTACTTCTGGAAACCTCTTTTATCTTTCTCTGAATCTGGAACTTTAAATGAATGAAGGCATTCTTATAAATATCCCCTTTAAAAAAATAGACATACTCTTCCAACTCCAAAGGGGGAAAAATTAGATGAAGCAAAATTATGTGAATAATGATCTACTGATAATTTTGCCTGTTGACTTAGAAAAAAATGCACAATGTGAAAACTGCAAGTTAAGTTTTATTTGGGGCAAAATGAAGACTGCAGCTGGAAAGACAGCACCTCAGACAGCTGAGAAACTGCTCCAAAGAAGAATCTGCCAGTCTTGTGAAGTGTTTGCTAATCACGAGGAGTTGTCATCACCATGAAAGACTGTAGTGCTTTTCTAGATATGAGGAGATATGAGTCAGGCTTATAAAATCTGCTCCTGAAAATATACTATCTGAAGAACTTTCCTGCCAGTTTCTCCCCTAACCCCTGAGTGGCTCACTTCTGCTCTCTACCCTAAACTCCTTTCAGGGGCTGCTGAAGGTCAGCAGCTGCAGCAGCACAGGATTTAATCCTCCTAGAGGTAGATGGCAAGGCCCATGGCAGGTGCCAATCTGTAGCTGACATAGCTAATAATATGGGCTTGCCTTGTGACTCAGCTGGTAAAGAATCTGCCTGCAATGTGGGAGATCTAGGCTCGATCCCTGGGTTGGGAAGATCGCTTGGAGAAGGGAAAGGGTACCCACTCCAGTATTCTGGCCTGGAGAATACCATGGGTTGTACAGTCCATGAGGTCACAAAGAGCCAGACACAACTGAACAACTTTCATTTTCACTTAGCTAATGCTATAGTGATCTCAGCACCAGAATAGAGATTTACCACACGTACAGCAAAGTTTTGCAAAACACATCCACACAACAGGCAAAATGTAGACTCATATGTTCCACACAGATCTACTAAATCAGAATATTTGGATGTGGGGAGATGTGCATATTTGATGTTTCCCAAGTGTTTCTTCAATATACTGAAGTTTGAGAACCACTATTCTGGAGTTTACTGGTTAGTTTCCACATAGCATTTCAGGATTACATCAGGATCTAGTGAATTACATGCCCACCTGACATTCAGTTCAGTTCAGCCACTCAGTCGTGTCCGACTCTTTGCAACCCCATGGACTGCAGCACACCAGGCCTCCCTGTCCATCACCAACTCCCGGAGTTTACTCAGACTCATGTCCATTGTGCCCGTGATGCCATCCAATCATCTCATCCTCTGTCGTTCCTTTCTCACCCACCTTCAATCTTTCCCATTATCAGGGTCTTTTCAGATAAGTCAGTTCTTCCTATCAGGTGGCCAAAGTATTGGAGTTTCAGCTTCATCATCATTCCTTCCAGTGAAAATTCAGGACTGATTTCCTTAGGATGGACTCTTGGATTTCCTTGCTATCCAAGGGATTCTCAAGAGTCTTCTCCAACACCATAGTTCAAAAGCATCAATTCTTCAGCACTCAGATTTCTTTATAGTCCAACTCTCACATCCATACACGACTACTGGAAAAACCATATCTTTGACTAGACAGACCTTTGTTGGCAAAGTAATGTCTCTGCTTTTTAATATGCTGTCTAGGTTGGCCATAGCTTTTCTTCCAAGGAGCAAGTATCTTGTAATTTCATGGCTGCAGTCACCATCTGCAGTGATTTTGGAGCCCCAAAAATAAAGTCTGCCACTGTTTCCCCATCTATTTGCCATGAAGTGGTGGGATCAGATGCCATGATCTCAGTTTTCTGAATGTTGAATTTTAAGCCAACTTTTTCATTCTCCACCTTCACTTTCATCAAGAGGCTCTTGAGTTCTTCGTTTTCTGCCATAAGGGTGATGTCATCTGCATATCAAAGGTTATTTATACTTCTCCCAGCAACCTTATTCCAGCTTGTGCTTCATCCAGCCCAGCATTTCTAATGATGTATTCTGCATATAAGTTAAATAAGCAGGGTGACAATGTACAGCCTTGACATACTCCTTTCCCCATTCGGAACCAGTCTGTTGTTCCATACCCAGTTCTAACTGTTGCTTCCTGACTTGTATACAGATTTCTCAAGAGGCTGGTCAGGTGGTCTGGTATTCCCATCTCTTTAAGAATTTTCCAGAGTTTGTTGTGATCCACACAGTCAAAGGCTTTGACATAGTCAATAAAGCAGAAATAGATGTTTTTCTGGAACTCTTTTGCTCTTTAGATAATCCAGTTGATGTTGGCAATTTGATCTCTGGTTCCTCTGCCTTTTCTAAATCCAGCTTGAACATCTGGAAGTTTACAGTTCATCTACTGTTGAAGCCTGGCTTGGAGAATGTTGAGCATTACTTTACTAGCGTGTGAGATGAGTGCAATTGTGTGGTAGTTTGAGCATTCTTTGGCATTGCCTTTCTTTGGGATTGGAATGAAAACTGACATTTTCCAGTCCTGTGGCCACTGCTGAGTTTTCCAAATTTGCTGGCATATTGAGTGTAGCACTTTCACAGCATCATCTTTTAGGATTTGAAATAGCTCAACTGGAATTCCATCACCTCCACTAGCTTTGTTCAGGTGATGCTTCCTAATGCTTGACTTTGCATTCCAGGATGTCCGGCTCTAGGTGAGTGATCACACCATCCTGATTATCTGGGTTATGAAGATCTTTTTTGTATAATTCTGTGTATTCTTGCCACCTCTTCTTAATATCTTCTGCTTCTGTTAAATCCATACCATTTCTGTCCTTTATTGTGCCCATCTTTGTCTGAAATGTTCCCATTCTATTGTTTTCCCCTATTTCTTTGCATTTATCACTGAGGAAGACTTTCTTACCTCTCCTTGCTCTTCTTTGGAACTCTGCATCCAAATGGATATATCTTTCCTTTTCTCCTTTGCCTTTCACTTCTCTTCTTTTCACAGCTATTTGTAAGGCTTCCTCAGACAACTGTTTTGCCTTTTTGCATTTCTTTTTCCTGGGGATGGTCTTGATCCTTGCCTCCTGTACCATGTCACAAACCTCCATCCATAGTTCTTCAGGCACTCTGTCTATCAGATCTAATCCCTTGACTCTATTTTCACTTCCTCTGTATAATCGTAAGGGATTTGATTTAGGTCATACCTGAATGGTCTAGTGGTTTTCCCTACTTTATTCAATTTAAGTCTGAATTTGGCAATAAGGAGCTCATGATCTGAGCCACAGTCAGCTCCTGGTCTTGTTTTTACTGACTGTATAGAGCTTCTCCATCTTTGGCTACAAAGAATATAATCAATCTGATTTTGGTATTGACCATTTGGTGATATCTAGGGTGTTTGCTATGACCGGTGTGTTCCCTTGGCAAAACTCTATTAGCCTTTGCCCTGCTTCATTCTGTACTCCAAGGCCAAATTTGCCTGCTACTCCATGTATTTCTGGACTTCCTACTTTTGCATTCCACCTGATGTACACAAACACAAACTCATTCAAGGATAATTATCTATATAGGTGCCTGTCTTCATTAGGTTACTTATAAAATGATGTCAACTCTCTATCATATATATATATATATATATATATATATATCTTTGCTTTGGCTGCTTAGACTAGTAAGTGTGCAGTATATAATTTCACATATTTTGTAATAAAATTTAATTCTAGCTGATGTCATTTCCCTTTCTTCATTTCCTTTGGGCCTGTTTTCTTCACCTACTTTAATCATGCTGCTTGTCAGCCTTTTTATCTAAGGCTTTTCAAATCATTTTTGGGGTAATGAAGGCCATAAATAAACCTTATTATACTAAATGATCAGAGTTGCATAGTCATAACTTTACAAAATCACTCTGAATATAATTCCTACTGTATAAATCTTATTGTTCAGCCTCTCATGTAAACCCTCCACTACACAAATTTGATATTTAACACTACAGTGATAATAAGAAAAAATGTTTATAATAATTATTTCATTTTTATTTTTTTAAATAGGACTTGACTGAGAATGGCCTGGGTAATCACAGGATATACTGAATTATCCATTGTAGGAAGTAATCAAGCAAAAGCTAAGTGACTCCTTAGCAAGAATATTGTAGAAGGATTTTGATATCAAGAACACATCAGACATCCTGAGTCTCTTCCACCTCTGATATCCTTAAATCCATTAAGTATATAGTTAATATTATCAGAAAAAATAAAGTCAGCAAAAGAATTAAAAAAGAAACCTGCATTTCTCAGGAGTATACAAACAAATACACAGCCAGAAAAAAATTTACATTTTTAGGATAGACTAAGTAAAATCTTTCCATGTGTGAGTGCTAAGTCACTTCAGTCCTGTCCAACTCTTCACAACCCTATGGACTGTAGCCCGCCGGTCTCCTCTGTCCATGGGATTCTCCAGGCAAGAATACTGGGTTGGGTTGCCACGTCCTCATCCAGGGAATCTTCCTGACCCAGGAGTAGCGCCCATATCTCTTATGTCTCCTGCATTTACCACTAGTGCCACCTGAGAAGCCCATATTCTTTCTTTTTTGTCAGTATTAAGAGGCATGCAGTGCTTGCCTGGGTCCCTAGTTTCTATCTCACATTGCATGAATGAACAAGCTACAGTGAACCCTGAGAGTGATTTAGGGACTTAACTTCAGCATGTGCTTCATATTTCTTCTGATAAAACTGTTTTTAAATATATAATCTTTAGTGCCAGGAAATCAATTAACTTTAAAAATTGCCAGCGCTGCCAATAACCAGTAATATGGATGTAACCCTTTTGCATCAAGAGCATGAAGAAATTAAGTGATCTAACACATTTAGCTAAATCCAGCCCTGAAAGAAGGTTGCTTCTCTGCAGTGAAGCTCTTTTGAAATGAGAGATGGAAACAGCAATGAAGGAAAAAGCATCTGAGTAATTGTACAAAGTCTTCCAAGTGGCACTCAGCCCAGAAGACATTTTTGTTCTGTCCAAATGCACAGAAATCTGCAGAGACCCATCTGACCCCAGCATTTCAGGTTATATATCAGGGCTTTTTCCACAAAAGAGCCCTTCTTCTGAAAAGCCAAGGTTTGCGTGTATTTGTAATAACAGTTAGAAATAAATATGATCAAGATATGTTGTTGTTGGATTCTAAAACAGATATAATCTTGTAATATAAGATCTAAAGAAAGAAATGTTGCAAATACAGGAATTAAGAAATTTATGTCATTTCTATACTAATTCTGATACTGAATAGGACCAAACCAGATGCAGCACAGAGAGATAATTGCATTTTTAAATTTTTTTTGAAGTCTTTCTTTGTGATCTAGACTAGTGGTCAGCAAACTGCTGTCTGTGAGCCATAGCTGCTCTGCCACCTGTTCTTGTTAAAAAAAAAAAAAAAAAATTTACACTATCCTTTAAATCTCATCCATGGAGCTTTCACACTATAGCACCTCACTAAATAAGTGCAACAGAGATGATGTAGCTCACAAACCCTAAAATATTTCTTCCTATCCAACCTTTCACAGAAAAAGTTTGATGACACCTGATTTAAAGTGTGGTCAAGGTTTTATTAACATACTTCCTTTCCAACTAAATTTTTAATAATTTTTTTTCTGAAAAGTATTTGCAGGAAGAAAGACTCCTTGTTTTTTGTATCCCTGGCAATACTTTAATTTACCTTTCTTCCTTGAATGGTAATTTTCAGTGTTAAAATTATTCAACATATTTAAATAGCATTTCCTCATCTTCTAGCATTTAGCATTGCTGATGAGAAGTTGACTATAGTTGCTGTGTAAGTAATTCATTTTTTCCTCCCTTCTTATACTTAAAATTTCATTTTTATTTTTGATAGTTTCTAGTTTGAGGTAATATTTTGGTGTGGTTTTATTGTTATCTATCCCAATGCACAATGAGTGTGCATCTTCAATATTTAGTTTACATATTTTCTTTGTTCTTAAAAAGTTTGCAGCCATTATTTTTGGGAACACTGATCTTTTATTCCATTCTTTTCTCTTCCTTAATTGAATATGTTGATCATAGCCAGTTACTGTTATTCTATCTTTCCTGTTCTATAACGTCTCCTTTATATATTTTAAATCTCAATATCTCTCTATGTTAAATTCAAGGTAGCTCACAATCATTTTTGACTCTTTAAATTCTCTCCTCAACTGTGTATGTATTGAACTCTATATTTTTTATTTCCAGGATTCTAAATACAGTCAGCTGTTTAAATACACCTTTTCTCATTCTGTGCTTTCAGTAGTTCTTTTTCATAAATAGTATTTCTTCTATCATACCTCTTAATTTGCTAATCAAATATTTCAAAATTATTTTAGACAGTTTTTGTATACAAATAAATTTTCTCCCCATTAGTTCATTTGAGAGCAAGCAATCGTCCTTGACTTGACTCATACATTTTGGAGTTTTGCTTTGTAGGCTTATCTTGAGAAGTGATTTTTGTCACCATTATTGTCATTGCTATTATAGATTTTATTTCCTTTCTGCTAATCCATTATTTTCTAGGGGCTTTGGGGGTCTCCCTTACCTGGACTTCCTGCTCCACTCTCCCATGCAGAAGTAGGTTTACTACAATTACTTAGAGCTTCTAACCCATAGAGAGCTCAGGAAAATTTATCTCCTGTCACAAAAGTAAAAATCGTTGAACACAAGCTTGACACCTTTTACTATTTTCACAGGTATTTAACTTCATATAAGCCACACCCTAGGCAACTTTATCAACCACAACTTTCTTTCAGACTTTTTTGAGAACTCAGTTTCATGCCATGAGTTAACTCCAGCCCTTTATCTTGGTTGATATACACTTACACATTATCATCCCACAGGCGAGAAACTCGTCCTAATTCCAGACCCAGAGTCTCAACTTGCTTGATGCTTGTTTGTGTGTGTTTTATTTCTAGTTCATGGAAATATCTTTCTTTGGGGCACTGATATATCTTTTTAAATTTAATTTTCAATGCTTAATCTATTATTATATGTTTTGTTGCAAAAAAAATAGAGATTAAATCATAAACATTACTATATCATTTTGCAAAGATGGAAGAGTGATTGAACTTTAAGAGAGCTGATGTTAGCGATTAAGAACCTGCCTGTCCATGCAGGAGACATAAGAGATGCGGGTTCAATCCCTGGGTCGGGAAGATCCCCTAGAGGAGGGCATGGCAACCCACTCCAGTGTTCTTGCCTGGAGAATCCAATGGACAGAGGAGCTTGGCAGGCCACAGTCTATAGGGTCACAAAGAGTCAGACACAACTGAAGTGACTTAGCATGCACTACAATTACAACCTAGAAATTTAGGTTGTAACAGAAATGCCAAAATATAATTACCAAAAGACATGTACTGAAACATTCATAGACATACTATTTATAATAGCTTCAAACTATAAGCTATCTGAATGTCCATTAAGAGTAAAATAGATAAATAAGTCATGGTGGTGTCACACAGAGTGACATTATTTACTAATGGGAATGAAAAATCTGCACCTAGTCATAATAACATGAATAATCTTCACAATTAAAACAACAAGAGAAAAAAAGGCCAAAAAAGCGCTTTCTACAGAATTCCACTTAGATCAGTATTAGAATAAACCTACAGGGTTATAAGTCAGGACAACAGGTATCCTTGTTAGAAGATCAGGGCACGAAAGGGATACTGGCCTTCAGAGATGCAGACAATGTTTCTTGTCCCAGGAAGTGATTTCAGAGATGTGCTTATTTTGAGAAAATTCATCAAGTTGTATACCTATATGATATGCTATAATATATTTTATACTATGATAAAATTAAAAATATATATATATGGTAGAAGTTCATCAGGTGAGTGGTTTTTCAAACTGTAATCATAAAGCCCTAAGGATCCAGGAACCTCAAGGCTATCTCTTGCTTTCAATTAATTGTAGGTTTGGTTTGATTTATTTTGGGGCCTTATCTTACAACTTGCAGGATCTTAGTTCCCCTGTGAGTTTATACTCTCCCTTCTGGAAGACAGAAGGACACAGTCTTAAGTGTCAGAAGGAAAGATCCTCTCTAAAAGCTGGCAATAAACACAAGTACCCATCAAGTACTGCAGCATCCAGAAAGTATCTTCAACAAGGTGGAACAGGCTCTGGAAGGGACTTTGGCATCCCCCACCTACAAACTAATACTTTGAAGTGCAAATTAAAGCTAAGAAGTCTTAACTTGCAAGACAGACTCTGTCACTCAAAGACACTGCTTGCTGATAGCCTTTAGGAGGCTGAACTAATCTCACACCAAGACAGAAGAATGAATTTCTAAGTAATTTGCAAAGCAAAATGCAAAACATAACTTTAAGGGACCCAGAATGATGTCCTTTATTAATTTGCCAATATGGACTCAGAATGTGTCAAGAAATTCTGCAATACAGTTCTCCAGAATGAGCTTTGCTTTTGTGGGCCCAGAATAATTTTCAGGGCAAAGTCACCGATAAAGCTAAAGTATGTATTTCTTACAATTTGGGGCATTGGAGATAGGCTTTCCAATTATTTTTTAGTTTTCACACAGATTGATAAATTTCCCTGTAGCTCATCTGAGTCTAATCATATAATTATGTTCCATTTAATTAAAAATGAGTAGCTAAAAATGTTTGGATTTTTTTTAAGTAAGCCTCAGATGGTGAAGGTTTTCTCAAATATTTTGAACAAGACTTCCAATGTCGTTGTTCTCTGGATCATAGACCTTGGACCAAAGATTATTCAAAATATTGAGGTGAAGTAGTAATATGCAAGGGCTTCCCCAGTGGATCAGGGTAAAGAATCCACTTACAACACAAGAGATGCAAGAGATGCAAGTCTGATCCCTGGTTCAGGAAGATTGCCTGGAGGAGGGCATGGCAACCTGCTCCAGTATTCTTGCCTGGAGAATCCTATGGACAGAAAAGCCTCGTGGACTACAGACATAGGGTCTTAAAGAATCGGACACAACTGAAGGAACTGAGCAGCAACATGCAAAGAGAAATTAAGTGTAATTTATTAAGTACAACTTACCGGTTAGAAACAGATTTAGTGTTCAGTTTTCAGCCTTAATAACAAACTAAATAGCATTTTTAAGACTCGGTATTGGCAAAATGTAAATAACAATGGTACCTTCCTCTGTTGGCTACTAGGTCTCCATTCCAAGATCCTTCTAGTAGGCCTTCCTTCTCTGGAGACACTGAAATATGAAAACATACTCTGAAATTGGGAGGTTTTTTTAGCTTTGTTGACCAATACAATATTGAACAGATATAGTGAGAGTGGGTGTACTTATTCTCAACCTTAGGGAGGAAGTGCTCATTATTTCATCAGTCAGAATCCCAGGGACAGGGAAGCCTGGTGGGCTGCCATCTATGGGGTCGCACAGAGTCGGACACGACTGAGGCGACTTAGCAGCAGCGGCAGCACAATGTTTACTGTAGGTTTGTTGCAAATACCCTTTGTCATGGTAAGAAAGTCTTTTTCTACTCCTAATTTGCTAGGATATTTTATCATAAAGGGATATTGACTTTTATCAGAAGCATTGTTTGAATTTTATTAAAATGATGGTTTATCTACTTTTTTCTATTAATATAAAAAATAAAATCATTTTGGATTTGTTTTAATTTACATACAGCAAAAGTCACATCTTTGGTGTAAAGTTCAATAAGTATTTACATGTGTATATATTCTCATAAGGGCTTCACTTGTCCTTTGTGGCTCCGATGGTAAAGAAAGAAAGAAAGGAAGGAAGGAACTATTAGTCGCTCAGGTGTGTCTGACTCTTTGCAACCCATGGACTTCAGCCCGCCAGTCTCCTCTGTCCATGGAATTCTCCAGGCAAGAATACAGGAGTGAGTTGCCATCCCTTTCTCCAGGGGTTCTTCCCAACCCAGGGATCAAACCTGGGTCTCCCACATTGCAGGCAGATTCTTTGCTATCTGAGCCACCAGGGAAGATCCAGCTGGTAAAAATTTGCCTGCAATGCAGGAAACCTGGGTTTGATCCCTGGAGGATCCCTTAGACAAGGGAATGGCAACCCATTCCAGTATTGCCTGGGGAATCCATGGACAGAAAGGCCTGGCAGGCTACAGTCTTTGGGTTGCAAAGAGTTGGACATGACTGAAAGACTAACACTCTTTTATATTCTCAAAATCACAACCAGAGTAGTGATTACAACTTACACCCCAAAGAATTATCTCATACATTTCATTTGTATTCACAACATACTCCCAAGCTCCTGGAAACAACTCATCTTTTCTGTCCTCCTATATTATTATTGCCTTTTCTTTTCCAAAATGCCAAATAAAAGAAATTATGCAGTATATAATATATTAATACTGGGCTCCTTAATTTAACCCAGTATGATGAATTTGTATTCATCCATTCTGATATACATACATAGCCCTGGTTTGCTCACTCTTAATGGTTTAGAAGTATTCCATTAGATTGATTTAGTTTTGAATAATAAATTAACCTTAAATTCTTGAGATAAAACCAAATTGGTCAGAGTATAAATTTATTATCTTTTGTTATACATTGCTAGATTGATTTGTTCTAAAATTTTAGCTACAAAACTAATTATTTTACTGATATATGGCTATTCAGGATTTTTTACTTCTTCAGTATGTATGATTTTTCAAAGATTTATTTCACACACAGTGTCAGATATAGTCATTTATCATTCTTCTTTATGATCTTTTTAATATCTGTACAATCTACCAAGATATCTCTCTTTCATTTCCAATATTGGTAATTTTTTATCTTTATTTTTTGACCAGTATTCTTAAAGTTTGTCAGTTTTAATAATCTTTTCAAAGAACCAATTTGATTACTTCAATTTTTCCTATTGCTTGTTAGTTTTCTATCTATGGATCAGTTCAGTTCAATTCAGTCGCTCAGTCGTGTCCGACTCTTTGCAACCCCATGAATCGCAGCACGCCGGGCCTCCCTGTCCATCACCATCTCCCAGAGTTCACTCAAACTCACGTCCATCGAGTCAGTGATGCCATCCAGCCCTCTCATCCTCTGTCGTCCCCTTCTCCTCCTGCCCCCAATCCCTCCCAGCATCAGTCTTTTCCAATGATATTCTCTTATTATTTCTTCTTTTCTTTTCCTTATTTTATCTGTTTTCTTAAGGCCATAGTTTACTTAGAACATTGATTTTAATTTTTTCCCTTCTGTTAAAATATTTAAAGCTATAAATTTCCTATATGGTATTCTGTAGCTATAGTTCATAAATACTAATATATTACATTTTAATTATCATTCAGTTTTCAGTATTTCCTATTTTCTCTTTTGTTATTGATATTTACCTGTGGGTTGTTTGCTGCTGCTGCCAAGTTGCTTCAGTCGTGTCCGACTCTGTGCGACCCCATAGACGGCAGCCCACCAGGCTCCGCCGTCCCTGGGATTCTCCAGGCAAGAACACTGGAGTGGGTTGCCATTTCCTTCTCCAATGCATGAAAGTGAAAAGTGAAAGTGAAGTCATTCAGTCATATCCGACTCTTAGCGACCCCATGGACTGCAGCCTACCAGGCTCCTCCATCCATGGGATTTTCCAGGCAAGAGTACTGGAGTGGGGTGGGTTGTTTAGAATTATGTAAATTTTTTCCCCTCAAGCATTAGGGGATTTAAACAAATTTTACATATCAATTTCTAATTTAATTATACTGTGGTAAGCCAACACACCCTGTATGATTTCAATCTTTTTAACTTAATGAGATTTATTTAATATGGCCCATAAGTATTCTTTGCTTGCATTTCTCATTCTGTTGTTGTGTATAGTTTTCCTCTAAATATCAAGTTGAGTGACATTGTTGTTCATACCTTTTATGCTTACTGTTTTTTTTTTCTCTTTAGTCCATCAATTCCTAACTAAAAGAGAGGTATTAAAATTTCCAGATGTTCTTATAATCTGTGTATTTCTCCCTTTGATTCTGCCTGTTTTTGCTTCATGTATTTAGATACCCTTTTTTTAAGTACTTTGACATTCTGCTTTTCTGATAAGATGATCCTTTTATCATTATGAAATACTTATTTATCCTTAACATACTCTTTGGATTGAAGTCTACCTTGTCTAATATTAATATATATATATATATATACATCAGCTTTCTAGTGTTTACTCTTAGTCTGAGATGTAGCTTGTCATCCTAATACCTTCAGCCTACACTGAGTTTATATTTAATGTGTACCTCACGTCGACAGAGGAGAGCTTGATTGTGCTTTTATTATCCATCCTATATTCTCTGCCTTGTCATAGCATTGTTTTCTAAAACAAAAAGTCAAATTGAAAATAAGCACATACATGGTGGAGTTTATTTTTAATATTTTGCTACTTGTCTTATGTTTATTCCATGAGTTTAGCACTCTTTCTTTTCCTTCCTTCTTTAGGGTTATTCAAGTTATAGTCAGTATTCCATTTATTTTCTCCACTTGCTACTTAAATGTGTAGACAATACTATATACTGAGATAAAGAAATACAAACATGGAATGGAAAATATGTGAGGACAAACCCTGTACCGTTCAATTTGAATTAGTGGCATCAGGATGAACTACTGATTGCTTACAAATATATGCTTCCAAACTCTTCCATTGAAGGGTTTAGAAGAACTGTCACTCAAAGCAATTAGCACATATAATATAATGCCCAGATGTTGGCTTTTAAATGTCACTTCCAACTAAAAGATATGACATTTGGGACTAGGAAAGTAAAAGGTGAACTTGAAACATTTAATTGCATCAGAAACCAAAGATGTGTTCTTGTACTAAATGGGATACATTAAAAGGGCACAAAAATTACCTGAAAGGAATTTTCTGGTGATCTTTTGGACAAATTAAACACAAAAAATAGTAATCATAATGACTTATAGCACACTGAAGAGAAAAATGAATCAATACAACAGAAAGATATTTTTGAGAAAGGCAAGAGGCTATGTGTGTGAGAGCAAGAGTTCTTCCTTATAGAATAAAATAAATGGAAAAATTCACCATTTTGCAATTAACAATGTAATAAAGTTTTTTTAACTTTATGAATAAATATTAAAATCAGAACTAAACAAGATACACTCAAATTTGGGTATTTCAAAAATATCTCTTTAATTGATAAAGCAAGTAGGAAAAAGTCAGTAAAGAGATAAAAGATCTGACAACACAATTAATCAATTTGACTAACTGCAAATTATAGGACACAAAAACAAACAATGCACATCTATTTCAAGTGCATCAGGAATATTTACGAAGATACCATATGGTCAACCAGAAGGTAAGTCTTCATTAATTATGAAATAATGATATTAAATTATCTTCATTGGCAATGAGCTATCCAAAAAATCCTCAAATACTTGCATATTAAAAAATCACTTCTAAATAACATGTGGATCAAAGAACATATTACAGCTGAAACTTGAAAATATTTTGAACTCAGTAATAATTAAAATACAAAATATCAAAAATTGTATTTTTATATATATACAGCAAAAGTAGTAATTAGAAGGAAAGTATAACAGTAAATGCTTATATGCTTATATTTAAAAAGAAAGGTATAAGTAGAACTAAGCTCCCATTTTAAGGAGATGATGAAACTGTTTCATCAGTTGAAACTGAACAGATGAAACTGAACAAATTAAGCCCAAATAATATACAATGAAGAAAGAATAACAGAAATAAAATAGAAATAGATATTAAATATTTCCAACTGACAATCAATCTTCAATTCATCTGGAATTTCTCTTTTCTCTTTTATTCATTTATTCACACAGCCTACATTTATTTTGCAACACTCTGATCTTGTCATTGAGTGAGATGCTGTGGAAAAGCAAAGACTATATTTTTTCATTGTATATCAAAAAAGAATTACTCAAATAATTAAATTGCTGCTGCTGCTAAGTCGCTTCAGTCGTGTCCAACTCTGTGAAACCCTGTAGACGGCAGCCCACCAGGCTCCCCCATCCCTGGGATTCTCCAGGCAAGAACACTGGAGTGGGTTGCCGTTTCCTTCTCCAATGCATGAAAGTGAAAAAATAAAGTGAAGTCGCTCAGTCGTGTCCAACTCCTAGCGACCCCATGGACTGCAGCCCACCAGACCCCTCCGTCCATGGGATTTTCCAGGCATGAGTACTGGAGTGGGGTGCCATTGCCTTCTCCAATTAAATTGTTGCTTTTACTCAATTCTATATGAGAACTTCAGGATAAAATGAGATTGTGAAAGGAGTACTGAAGAAACTCTGACAGATTACAGACCACAAGAGCATATATATAACCCAAGATGCTCAACTGAATTCATTTAGTACTTCTCAAAGTTTATAGAATTGTCGCTGAAGTGAGGTGACCACACAGAGCAAGAACCACAAACAGAGTTTCCTATGATCTACTCTATCTCTTGTTCCCTCCAGTGAAGTCATTAGTGGTAACAGGTGAGTGTCATTCTTGCTTAACATGAATAGCCCAGTCTTGTTTCTTTGGAGTATGTGGTAAGACTGTGCTGGAAAAAAAATGTAAGGGTATAATTCACTATGTGTGTTTCCCCCTACCATGATGATTATAGAAATTAAGATGAAGCCTCTGTCAGGCTCAGCTGCTAAGAGAGAGAATGTATACCAGAGACTGAGCTAACCTCACGGGGGACATGTGGCATAAGCAAGAAATAAATCTTTGTTGTCAGTGAGATAATGGGAATGTATGTTAGTGCAACATAACCCAGCCTATCTTGACTACTACACATTTACATCAGCAAACTACTTTAACCTGCCAGAGAAAATGGACATTCAGCTGGTAAGTGACCCTATACCATTCCTGGGCCTCAAATTATCTGGAATTCTTTAAAGCTCATTTCTATGCAGATGCTTTATCGGTTCTGTTCTGGTCAGGGACAGTGGCAAAGAAGGTTATTAAAGCTCTGCTGAGAAAGTGAACACCATTCTAATGCACTAGCAAATTCACTTATTTTACCACGAAGAGAACAATTTCCTTTTACACCCAAGCACAATTCCCTATACAGTAAAAGTTTAATAAATAACAGTTAGTGTTTTATTAGATCATCTGTGTTAGCTCATAGGAAGTAATTAAGGTGAAGCATAAGGATAAGTTAAGAATGTGACATAACATTTTTTTCAAAGAGCCAAAAGTATAAGTAATGGAATACTAAACAATGGTCAATGGGCTTAAGTAATTAACCACATCAATAATTAGATAGGTCTAGTGAGGTGAAACTAATGACTACATTTCAGGATCTATTATATCAAAATGGAATATAATTCTTGCTTATGTGGTGCTACTCTGGTATCAGTGAAATAATTTAACTTTCTAATGACCTTTTCACTTAGGTTTGATTAATTCCATATCATGGCATTAGCTCATGCAGTGAGCCTTAATGCCATGGTAGATTGTATAATTACCTAGCAGAATCAAGGCCTATAAACACTCAGAACTGCAATAGAAAATGTCATCACCTGGAAGCACAGTAGCATTGGGAGGCAGATACAGGGTGAAATTATCTATTATCCGTACTTCAATCTAATACTGAGGTATAGAGGATATTAAAATGTCCAGTAACTTTAAATTATCCAAGCTTATAAGTAACAGGACTCTAATGCAAACAACTTGATTCTTCAAAAATATCATTTGTTTTTCTTTCTTTCACTTATGCATTGTTTTAGCTTTTGGCTGCTTCCCTAAAATACACTGGTCACACACACTACCTCAGGGATGCTCTAGGCTGATAAAAAACAGAGTTGCCAAACACTTTAAGAAACCATCAGTCTATTACTGTAAAAAGTTAATAGTGCTTTAAAAAAAAAAGTTGCTTCCCCCATGACTCAGTGGTGAAGAATCCGCCTGCAATGCAAGAAACGAAGGTTCAATCTCTGGGTCGGGAAGATGCCCTGGAGAAGGAAATGGCAACCCACTCCAGTATTCTTGCCCGGGAAATCCCACTGTAGCCTGGCGGGCTACAGTCCATGGGGTCACAAAAAAGTCAGACACAACAGTGACTAAACAACAACAACAACAAATAAAAAAAGATGTTGGAGACTTACAAAGAAGCCCAGAACAGGAAAATATCTAGCAACATATAATAGAAAGTATTTCCAAGAGAAAATGAAATGCATATTTGTTTCTTCAAGTACTATATGGAAAAATTCATTTTCAAGGAGCCCAAGTCAGCCTCAAAGCTCTGTAAACAAAATGCTATCTTAAATGTCTACCTCTTTAGTAAATAATTATGTATTACTTTAGCCTCTTAAGTTTACAAATTATTTTCACATTTGATCCTCCTGACAGTTCTGAGGAGGAATAAAAAGACAGTATATTTTTCCTTTCACGGAAGAGGATACTGAGGCCACAATGTAGCACAAGTGACTTAGCTGAGGTCATTAACGCATACACGTCAGTGTCAGAGAGGTATTAATAGAAAAGCCCGGGCCTGAGCCAGAATTTAGCTGACATGCCCAGCCCAACTACATTCTCTGACAGGCGTGTGACATTGGTACTATTTCCAAACTCTTCTGGGCCTCATTTTTCATACTTACAAAATATGGATAATACCTACTTCAAGAAATTGTTACAAAATGAAACAAGGAATAAGAGAAAATTTTAATAATTACCGGTAGTATGCTGCTGCTGCTGCTGCTGCTAAGTCGCTTCAATCATGTCTGACTCTGTGCGACCCCACAGACGGCAGCCCGCCAGGCTCTGCCATCCCTGGGATTCTCCAGGCAAGAACACCAGAGTGAGTTGCCATTTCCTTCTCCAGTAGTATGCTAACAAATATTAAACAACAGTCTCTCTGAAGAAAAAAGTATGCATATGCATATGTACATAAGTTTATTATAAATTTTATTGACATAAAGAATGTATAGCACACAATTAGCAATTAATAATAAAATACACAATACTTATTTTAATTCTGCATAACTAATTTATTCTAACAATGCTTCCACTCATATTTTCCAAACTCTTGTCATGTTCAGCTCCTCAGTCATGTCCAACTCTCTGCAATCCCATGGACTATAGCCTGCCAGGCTCCTCTGTCCATGGAATTTTCCAGTCAAGAATACTGGAGTGGGTTGCCATTTCCTATTTCAGGGGATGTTCCTGACCCAGGCATTGAACCTGTATCTCCTGGGTCTCCTGCATTGGCAGGCAGAATCTTTACCACTGTGCCACCTGGGAAGCCCAGCTCCAAACTCTTTTAGCCAAAGAGTTAGCCAAATTATGGCTAAAATTCAACCAGGATTTGGCAAATGGAGTCAGATCCCAATCTGCCATCTCTTTTCCCAGTAAATGCCTCATCAGTGAATCTGATATGGGACACGAAGGCTGGCTGATATTGGTATTTACTGTAAGAAGTTAGGAGAGAAGTGAGACAACTAAGATGTGTGTCAGAAATGCATTTGCTCATCAGTGACATGAATCACATCTTTGCTGAATCAGATAACAGTTTTCAAATGATAAATGAATATTTCCTTAATTGGATACTCTTCATAATGTAACTACATGACACACTTTCCATTTTAATTTGCATTATGAACATTTCTCAAGATTAGACAATCAACAGAACAATAAATCAATACCTGATTTGTCGCATTTGCCAGCTATGGCTGATCTGAACCACCAGTATGATGTCACTGAATACAGTACTGAAAAGAGAGGTGTAGTAGTGCACTGTTATATAGGATTTCCAACACTAATAGAACAGGTACGGATAACTTCAAGAGAGCAAATAATAGTAAATGCAGAAAAATAATTTAGAAGTTATCTGCCTTTGACAGTTTATTAATTTTGCTTTCAATAGTTTGGTTAAGTGAAGGTTTATACAATTTAATTTTTAGTAATGAATGTTTTTAACAACTGGCTTGAAAAATTCTTGAAAATTTAACAATGAACTCTCTCAGGTAAGCTAGTGCTAGCAGGCCACGGCACAGCATTGGAACCCACTACATATTATGCTCAGTGAATATATATATTTTTTCCTTTTCCTTTTGTCTTGTTAGCTTACTACCTGTTCTCTTTGTATCAGTCAAAGATGCCATCCACTCCAATTCAGCATTTCCATTCCTGGCATCTAGGAGATGTGGGGAGGAGCCGTGATAGCTGCTCTCGATTAAGTCAACCTCAAAAAACTTCCAAATGTGACAGTCATTCTGCAGCTAACATACAAATTTAGTTGAAAATTTTCTGAATATATTTTTATTATCTGCCTGTTTTTAGGAGAATAACAAAAAACCATAAGAAGAAAAAAAGCTAAATTTTTATTTATTATTCTAAAGCACTATTTTTTTGTTCTCTTTAAAGCCAAACTGTAGGAAGCAGCAAAGCTCCCTCCAAACCTTGTATTCTCTATGCAACAAGATTTCTTTCACACCAGAAACTAACAAGTAATTTCCTAGTCCTCATTGTTATTCCTCCCTCCTCGCACATATTCTTCCCCAGAGTTTGATGGAACCTCAGTTCCTGCTACCTGATGCCACTGAGGCTTACTGGGCTGTGTGATGCAGAAGGTGATGCTTATTTGTCCTGATAATCCTGGTGACCCCGCATTCTGTGGGAACAAGCTGGGAGTGAAGATGGAACTATTTTTACACACGAATCACCTACAGTTCTGATGGGATACATGTGTGCATAGTATAACTTTTCTTTTTTTCCTCCCTTTCTCCTCTAAGGTTTTTTGGGTTATCTAGCTTTCTTTTTTTTCTTTTTTGCTTATTTTGTGAATGTTATACAAGCATTTTCATCTCTCATCCTCTACAAAGTCCCTTTTTTTCCTTATCTCTAAATCAATAGCATTCAAGTATTTGTTTAGAAGCTGCATTTTTTATAATCCTACTATAAAAAGAAGCTTCTTCTAGACTCAGGGAAATGAGATGAATCACAGCTTCTTTGTCTCATCAACACTCATTTTCAGTGGCTAGTGATGCAGATTTTGGTGGTGGTGATTTAGTCGCTAGGTCATGTCCTATTCTTTGGTGACTCCATGGACTGTAGCCCTCCAGGCTCCTCTGTCCATAGTATTTCCCAGGCAAGAATAATGGAGTCAGTTGCTATTTCATTCTCCAGGGGATCTTGCCAACCCAGGAGTTGAATCTGAATCTCCTGTATTATGAAACATTCTTTACCTCTGAGCCACCAGGGAAACCCAAAAATAATTTGATATGAATTACCTACTCCTTTTCATGGGTTTATTTGTTAGATTCAGTCTATATCATAAAATAACCTCTTTATGGAGACAGTGTCAGCCTTCTGCTTAGAAATTTTATTACCTTAAACTTGTCACAACCTCTAGTGTCATCTAGAAAATGGATATAAATAATACACCCCTACTTAACTAATGAAATGATTGCGAGGACCAATTTTAAATCTACATTGGAATACTTTGTAAATGAAAAGACATGATGCAAACAAAGCATGTTATTATGGTTTTATTTATAACTCTTCTGCTATAACATAATTACATAAAGTTTTCAAAGAGACCCACTAAAGTTTTGATGAGAAACCTTAGTATCCTGAGGAGTCTGGATAAGATACTAGAATGTGTCCAGGAATACTAACATTTTACCATCATCCAGCCACTTGAGTTGAACTCCTGAAAGAGAGATGTTTGAGTAAGGAAAGCCAAGCAGGCAAGATGACAGTCATACTGTATGGGACTATCACACAACACCCCAAAGTGGTAATTTTAGGAGGCAAATTCCTTTTGCCAAGAGTAGAAAACTCACTTTTGAAAAGGATCTAATATGACCGGGAGGAGCTGTACTAAACAGAAGATTCAGTGGACACAATTTGGAGTGATTCATTCTGACCATTGCTTTAGTAATACAGTCTGGTGGTTCTTAGAACCTACAGCATAGTTATCATAAACATCATCTACCAAGCCATTCATTGAAACCATCATGCTAGAATATGTTTTTAAGATGTAAAGAAACTGAGTTTAAATTATTTTGAAATAGGAATAGGAAAGAGACTTTTCAAAGTAGCTTGTAGGGGAAGAGAAGTTTAAAAATTCCTCTTAAAATTTTTCTTGTTATTATTCTCTATCTCTACCATTGACCTAGACTGTGCCATTAAAGAGAAAAAGGCCGAAATGAGGAGAGGGAATTTGTAATGTCCAGATCAGCACCAATTTCCTAAGCCATGTGCTGCATTTCTGTCAGTCTGAGCAGGTGTTCCAGCCGCCTCATCTTTGGAATTCATAAAACCCAGTTAGGAGACACGTGATAAAAGATTTAGGTCTCTCTTATTAACACATAGCTGAGAGCAAGTAATGGCAAATTAGGAAACACTAACAATAGATGATACTTAACTATATATGTATTGAGAGGTGTGAGTTTAAACTTTTTATTCTCAAATGTGTTCCAGGGTTTAAAATATGCTTTTAGAGTTATGATAAAATCTGAGGTATTTTTTTTTCTTTGTAGTTTCAATATCAATTCAATTCTCATCTGCAGTCTCATTCTTAGGTCTTTAAAATAAGAACATTTGGGGAAAAGAAGTAAATCACAAAGAAGGGCAATCTCGATATGCAATAAGCAACAAAGATAAATAAAAAGGATGGGTAATCCTTAAGTGGAAAAGCATCATTGTAAGAAATTTCTCAAAGAGGATTTCTTTCACTCATAAATAGGTCATATTCATGGGGATTTGCACCAACATAAGCACTTTAAAAAGATTGTATATAATCTCTTCTTGGAATTGACATTTAGAATCAAGTCCTCTACTCCTAACTCTTAGGCCTCGAAAGACATAAAAAGTGGTCACATTTTCTACTGACAACTGGCAACACATTTCTGATATGAGTATATGTCTATTGAGACAGTAGGTATTTGTGGCTGATATAAGCAGAGTAAAGTAGCTCCATAACCTTGGTCTTTGAACTTTTAATTTCAATTCAATCCAATCAATTAGAGCAAAAACTTATCAGCAGTACAGCACCAAAATTTCACCTTATGTAATAGTTATAATATATTTCAGTGATTTTCTTTAAAATATACCCAGAGATATGAAGTTTGTATGTGGCCTAGCCTTATATGCTATTCAAATAAGAACATCATCACTGACCCCTTGTAGAACACCTAGAGCAAGCGGCATGAACGCAGTAGTGGTCTATCAGCATTTTTGACTTTATACACTGCCTTATTAACTTATCAGAAGCAAGAGTTTGATTTAAATTTGTAACATTGAGGCTTATCAGAATTGCTGACAAGTACTAAGTGCCTAATAGATCTATGATGATGAGTGGAAAAAAAAGTTATTGTAAGGATAGAGGGAATATCTTTGTTTTTATTTGCTTGTTTGTTTTACTTTGGCTATGCTGAGTCTTCATTGTGGGGCACTGGCTTCTCTAGTTGTAGTGTGAAGTCTGGTTAGTTGTGACACTCGGGCTTAGTTGCCCTGCAGCCTGTGAGATCTTACTTCCCTGACCAGGGATCAAACCCAGGTCCCCTGCTTTGAAAGGTGGATTCTTAACCACTGGACCACCAAGGAAGTCCTAAGATACAGGGAATATCTTTGAATGTGCAAAATGAGATATTACCCATGAGAGGATTATTTCATTCAAAAAAAAAATTTAGTAATGTTAGTTGGTAGTGGGGGAGTATGTCCCAGATAGAAAAGGGAAAGAAAGTGAAGTCATTCAGTCGTGTCTGAATCTTTGTGACCCCATGGACTGTAGCCTACCAGGATCCTCCGTCTATGGGATTTTCCAGGAAAGAGTACCGAAGTGGGTTCCCATTTCCTTCTCCAGGGGATCTTCCCAACCCAGGGATTGAACCCAGGTCTCCTGTGTTATAGGAAGATGCTTTACTGTCTGAGCCACCAGGGAAGTCCCTTCCAGATAGAAAACAACTATCTTAAAAGAGTGTGCCATTAACAGTGAATGTGTCCCAGTGGGTGTGCATGTGTGAATGTGTACAGTCTGCTTAGAACAGATCACCCATCATTGGCTCCAATAAATTCAGAACATCAAATCATCTAGATAAAATAAATTGATAAAAATTTATAACTTAGTTAAGCTTACTTTGGTTTGAGAAGAACTTGCTTTCAAAATGTAGGAAATTAAAAAGTAAAGAAAGAAGTTGAGTGAAACTTCTCTGAAGTAAAAATAAAACACATTGAACACTGATCATTCAGAATATCCATATTAATTAAACGACAGATTAAAGCACTTTAAATTCTTCTCAGAAGTTGGATCTAGCAACCTTGGGAGTTACCTTGTTATTGACAATGCAAGTTTTGCATGTGGGTGTGGCGGGGGGAATACATATGGGAAATTTTTTAAAAAGAACCTCTAGTGATCCATGTGTTAGTACCTAAGAATTTTGAAGAAAGGAAGTCTCAGCAGTGAAAAAAGCCAGTTAACCTCTCATAAGCAAAGAGGTGAGACAGCTCCCCTTTGCACTGCCTTAAACCCTGAAAAGAACTATTCTCTACCCACATTAGAGCACTGATTTGTACATTTCAGCAGCAGTCTCAGTACCTGGGAACAAACGGCACAACATTATTTCACTCCACTGAACAGAACCTAACAATTTTAACAGCAGGAGTTCAAGTGTTTTATCAACAGCATGCTACTATCTACTTTGCAAAAAAAAAAAGAAAAGAAAAGAAAAAAGGGAACCCTCAAAAACAAAATCCCTCAAGGAATGTAGTATGAATGGTTAGTGAACTATGTGTTTAGAATAGAAAATTGTCACAGCATGCAAGAAGATGGCAGTCATTTAGAGTGGCAGGGAAATTATTTTGTGACTTTCTGAGCTTCCAAATATGTCCCATTCTTTATTCCACCTCCTGTATAAGATATAAGAATACACTATTTGAAAATCAACAGCTTCACTTGGGTTGCTTCATCTGAACCTTGTTGACTTCACCATTGGTCATCATCCAGGAGAATCATAATGACTCATCTTTCAATGTCACCCAAGCCACGAACCCTGTAAATTGTCACAGATCAATAGCCTGACCCTCAGTGTAAACCCTAATGTCACTGCTGAATTCAGACAGGATTCTTGCCTAAGTTTCTTCACTCCAGAAAAAAACTCAGAGCATACACAGCCATCACAAATTTTATAAAGAGATAGAATGAAATAAAATATAAGGAAAAATTGGAGAATTATGTTAAAGACCCAAGTTACTGCTCAATATATAGAAATCTTAGGTATTATAATAATTAATACTTCAGAGTTTTCAGTGAACTTATGCTACTGTGTCAAAATCTGCTTTGGCCTCTCAGTCCAAGTTAATGCTTTGATTTCATCATATGAATTGATTTATTATTTTATTAATGTTCATTCCTTCAATAAATGTACAAGAATGCAAAATATTACAGGTTCTAGACACAACTCATCTCCTCACTTTTAGGAATTCATTATTTACCTGAAAAAATCTTGGTACTAATATACTAAGAAGGTATATGACATATCAATCAGGAGTGAGAACAATGTCAAGATCTAGATGAATGGTTAAGTAAATAAATGCCACAAATTCATCATTAGGAAAATGTTGTGACGAGGTATAATAAGAAATTGATCTTGAAAGGTAATATTTGAATGGATAGAAGTGAAAAGAAGGCATTTTCAATGCAGGCCAAATGAAAATGAAGCTAGTTTGTACAGGGACATGGAGGTGACAAAACTGTTTATAATCAATGGTTATAAAGATGCTCTTAGATATAACATTTGAAAAGTAAATTGGATTTAGATTGCAAAGTGACTTGAATTTCATTTTAAGGTGTACATTTTAGTATCCTACCTTGGTCTGAAATGATTTGAGGTAGTTTACAATGATACAGCAAAATCAAGGAAAATAACCTAATATACACTTCAGGAAAAATGAGTCAAAATAAAAAATTAAGATTTACAATAGTAAGATGTACTTAGGAAAGAAGTTAATTTTTTATGAAGCATGCTGTAATGTTATACATTTGTTAAGAGTGATAGGGAAGATTGTTTTCCCACACAAAAAGGGAAAATTAGATGAAAGATTTAGTATTATAAGGCATAAGTAAACCAAATGCTCAAGGAAATCACAACTAAGACCCAAAGACCTCAAAAAGAAGTCAGTGAATAATATGATTAACAGATAACATCTTCAATAACACAGCAGAAAAGTTGATAGAACGATTTTCCAGAAATTCCTCTAACATAGGTCACCAATAGATGCTAAATCACAGTTACCAGGTTGCTCAGCGGTAAAGAACCCACCTGCCAATGCAGGAGATGTGGGTTTGATCCCTGGGTTGGGAAGATCCCCTGCAGAAAGAAATGGCAACCCACTCCAGTATTCTTGCCTGGAGAATCCCATAGACAGAGGAGCATGGTGGGCTACAGTTCATGGGGTCACAAAGAATGAGACAGGACTGAAGTGACTTAGTACACGTGCCTGCTGTAAAAGATACAATTAATTTTCAAGAAAAGTATATTTCTCTTCCATGAGTTGCCAACCAAGTTTTGGAGCAACATGGGTTTTAAGGTAAATGCAAGGTTGTGGAAACCATCCATCAGAACTTGGAAAGCTTTAACCTGGGAAGATAGGCATCAGGTTGTCAAGAGCACTATTGGCTTTGAAATTTGTGATGCAGATTTGCATTTACTTCATACCCCATGCATTATTTGAAGGTCTGCCTGTTGGAAATGGCTGTCCTTTCTGAAAAAGATGCTACTGCAATGGCAATGAAGAAAATAGGTCATGAATTAATAATCTTGTTTGGTGGAAGTTTCATGACACCTGCCAACATTATACACAAAGAAAGCTTTTCTCAGTCCTTCACTTTCATGACTGGTGGATTAACTCATATATTTTACAAAAGAGGTACTCCATACTGTAATCATTCCCATCTTCTGACATCTGCTTCATGCATATCTTTGTTAACCCAAGATATGCCATTTGTCAGTTATAAGTGAATCAGAGTATATAAAAATGCAAAAACACTACTTTACATTAGGGAAGTGTAAGGGCCTTAGCTGAAATTGACAAAAGTCACCAAATATAAAACATAACCTTTACTCTAAAGCTGACAACTTAAAATTTCTCACCACAGGGCTTGTTGGACAGTATAAAAATGAATAAGAAATCTAATTTACCTGAATTGTGATATAAATTTTGTTAATTTTGTGTGGTTTTTTGAACAGTATAAAATTTTAACTATTAGCTATTTTACAGCAATGTATCTTACATTTTATTTCTTTCTATTATTTATTTTATATTTAAAGGCCTTTATATTGTTATTTAGAAATCACAAAAAATATAACTCCTTTCAATATGAATAATACTCCCTATTAAATGTCGTTACCTTTTTAAAAAACCATAAAAAATCAAAATAAAATTATCTAATAAAATTGATAACAATTTTTTAAAATAATAATACGGTATGTTATTTACTGCAAAGTTATATAAGTTTCAAAATGGAATACATACTATAATTCAAACACTTAAATCATTTCATAAGTAACAATAATATCTTTGTACATTACAGTATTGTAACAGAATGGTCTTTGAAATAGCTCTCCTAAAAATTAAAATGAAGCTATGATTATGTAAATGGGTTTTGAGTAATGTTATTGTGGAATCTATCAAATTAGTAATGGGTTTGCTATTTTTTAGTTTACAATTTTGCTAGATGTACTTAGGTTCATACACACTTGCTATATACCCATGTAGTTCTGACAATCATCTAATAGAAGCTATAAGTATAAGCAAATATATTTGACTCAGAGATATTTTTCTTTTCTTCCATTTCCATTTGCACAGAAACACAAATCATAGTGTATACTCTCTCCCACATATCTACCAAAGCAAACATTATTTTCTTAAAGAGTGTGTGTGTGTGTGTGTGTTGTGTATGTAAAGTCAAGCTATGGTATGCCAGGTGGATGATTTTTTAATGGACAAAATAATAAATTATCTTCTCCTAGAATGATCAAAACTTGCAAAGTAACAGCTTATCTTGTCCTGAACCCACTCTTCCCTAAACAGCTGTAAAGAAAATAGAAAGGAATCATAAAATCCAAACGTCTAGTATTAATAAGAAATTTTCAAAGTAATTAAGAAGAGTTAATGATATACTAGTGTCCAAAAGAAAACTGTTTGATGTATTTTATTAGACTGTTCATATAATATTTATTATTAATTTTTAACAACCAGACATACACACTTGTGTGAAAAATACTCTGTTAGAAACTGCGGTTCTAGAAAGTATATACTTTGTAGCAGAATATTTAGAAAATGTGAGTGCATTATAATATACTATCATATAGTAGAATATTATACAGCTATTAAACTTTTATAATACAAATACCACTTATAATGAATTATAAAATGAAAAGAATCTATGAGTATGGTGCTATTTATTTTTTGTAAAAAGATGAACATGTACATGTATTGTAAAGGTAAAAGGAAAAATTAAACAGTATTATTATCACTGACTGATTGGAGTAAGATAGGGTTTAATTTCTAATCAAATATATTTCCAAATTTTCTGCAATCAACATGTGTTCATTCTTACTGAAAAATTTAATGTAGAGTGTTAATATACAATAGTAAAAGCAAGAATTATTCCAGATAATAACATCTAGGAAGAAGACATATATTCCTCTTTAATTCATATCCCTGTACTGGATAAATTTAAATAAATCTGTATCAATAATTATGCTAAAAACAAATGAACAGAAATTCTTGTTCTGCACAAGATAGTTAAACACATAATAACTCTCTTAAGCACATACCCTCACATTAACTGCAAAACTATAAAAATGGGTATAATGAATGAAGTAACTATTCGAGGACCGTGAAAAATACGTGGTGGTAGCAGGTACAAGTAAGGAGATGAGCATTTGAACAACTACCAGTTCTATACTGAGTTGACCATTTTTTACCCTTTGGACTCTTGCCATCTGGCCCTGAATGCTGCACAGCTGTAGAATTGGGTGGCAGAGAGGAGGAATTAAAGCCTCTGCTTCCTGGGTAAAAAAATGAAAAAGGAAGTCCAAGGGAACCTATAAGCACCAGGGAGATTAGACAGAGGGCAGGGCTCAGAAAAGAAACTGTGTAAAGTTGTTTATGAGTTCCTGGGCTCATCACCAAGTTGTGCACATGTAGATCCACTCCTGGTCAGTGTATCAAGACTGTCTTCTGTGTCATCTTCATTCTATTATTCAGTTTCCCAGTGAATTTTCCGTTTTGGTTATTGTATATTTCAGTTATGAAACTTCCATTTGTTTTTTCCTTATGTCTTCTACTTCTTTGCTGAAAATTTAATGATCTCATCTGAACAACAGTCTTCAACTTTAAAATAAATAGGTTTTATTGTTTTAGTTTCCGAGTGTTAAGAATCTGGGAGAGGCCAAACCGCATGATTGTCTTAGGTTACTTGTGAAGGTTGTGTTAAGATGGCTAAGGTGGCAGTCACCTGAAAGCTTCCCTGAAAAAGCCAGTGACAGCAATGGAGGGCATGCAAGATGGAAGCCATAGTCTTTGTGTAACCTAACCAGGGAAGCAATATTCAACAATATTGCTGAATTCCATCCACAAGAGCCGGCTCATATTCAAAGAAAGGAAATTGCAGAAGGGTATGAATATGAAGAGGTAGAATCTTACAGGTTTACCACAGCTGTGCACAGAATTTAGTTGTATGAAGACTATAAGAGAAACATATTTTCTACTATCAGGAGAGTATCTCTTTGGATTATTATCATTGATAGTATAACAATTGGAATTAAAAGAATTTCATCGAATTGGAAACATTTTACTTACTGAATGCTAGTTCATCTACATGATGCTGTAAAATCTGTCCTTCTATTTAAACATAAGGGTATGAAAACAGCAATTAATGGAAAAAGTAGATTTGTACCATTACTTCCACCTGTAGTTGTACGTAGGATTTGTAAATGGGGATATTCTATCTATATTTTATTTAAGCAGACAAAATCATCTCACAACCTTCCTTTAGAGAAAATGATAAATTTGGAAAGGGCATTATAAAATAATTTGTCCAATCTCTTGATTTTATGTGAGAAAGCTCAAGGGTATTCAAACTCTCATGGTTGTTTGATGATAATAAGCCTAGGAAGAGGCACACCGAAACTGACCTGCATGGGCTTGCAAGGGTTAACTGGGGGCAAATCTTTCTAACACCGTTTTTAGTGACATCAGTTTGGTAACTTGAAATCGGCCACAATAGGAGTATTTACATCATGGAAATCTGTAAGTATTGTAAAACTTTTTTCCATATTACAAATCAGTATTTTTTTCCACTGTGCTAATTATTGAATACTCACCAGTACAATGCTGGGCTTTCTGATCTCTTGCCCCTTGTCTGCTACATGCTGACTGTATGTCTTAATCATGAAGACCAAAGCTGCCGAGCTAATTATCTTATACAATGTTTTTATCCTCCTCAATCTGACCTGGACTTTGCATGTAATGTTTCTTCAGAAGTTATATTCACTCAAATGCACTGTTAATGAAATGCAGGTTTATATACCCATAGTAATTATGACTCTCGGTGATCTTTGTAAAAGATGGATGTCCATTTTCTGTATTTCAAATTGCTTGCTGCAAGAAAGCAATTATCTTTATTTTATGTCTAGATACTGTGGCTATATTTTTAACATGGCTACACAGTATTATCCATACTCATGGCTCTTCATGTGATCTATATGACAATTAAATTTTAAAACCTCATTTCTTCATGTTATGCATATTATAGCAAGCTCTCTTAACAAACTTTCTCTTGTGGGGTCAACAGATACAGACAACACAAAAGATAAATAAACCTCAAAGTTAATTTTAAAGTAATTTTGAAAGTATTCATATCATTTATTTTATGTATCCTAATTTCTATATTCTTATTTCTTTACCTTTATTATTATTTTTATTTTTATTTTATTTTTTTTTTCAATGTCTAGACCATGGAGAAGAGATGAAATGGTAACTTCACCTCCATTTACAAGGGCCCAGTATTGTTTTATCCCATGCGTATAACTGCTCATATCACTGAAGGATATTTTTAATTACTTAATATTATAGGGTCATTTCTAATTAGTGGCACAACAGAGCAAACAGACCTGTCATTCCTGGAACCAGCAGAAATTGTGAGCTATCTAAACGTTGTAGACTCTTTGAGTTTGTTTAAGCAAGAATTTCAGTAAAATTGTTTAGATATGAAGTATGTTTTGTTAGATATTTGGTAGCATAGTTATCCTCTATAAACTTGCATTACTGTAATTACCTACCACATGCCAGTTATCACCAGGATCTCTTCTTGTAGCCAAAAATGATTTCCTTATTAAATGGAGAAACAAAACTGCTGTGTGTGTGCATGTGTGTGTATGTGTGTGTTTTCAAAAGTTATCCAGAAATGGACGCTCCCCATCCTCACAGCTATAGATCTCCTCCAGTCAACATCTCTTATTTAGATCATGGTAATTATCCTTGTCTCGGTCCATTCAGGCTGCTATAACAAAATAAAACAGACTGGGTATCTTATACAAAACAGAAATTTATTTCTCACAGTTCTGGAGGCTGGAGGTCCAAGACTGAGGTGCTAGCATGGCTGTGATCTGGGGAGGGTGCTCTTCCCAGTTCGCAGCTGGAAACTGCTCACAGTGCCCTCTCAGGGTAGAAAGGCTAGGGATTTCTGGGGGTGTCTTGATTCTAAGGCACTGATGCAATTCATGAAGACTCCACTCTCAAGACTTAAGCACCACCCAAAGGCCATCCCTCCAAACACTATCATTTTGGGGGTTAAGATTTCAATATATGAATATGGGGACACAAAGAGTCAGGACCCTCTCCATCTTCCAACTAGTTTTCCCGTTTCTATTCTTGCCTTCCGACAACCAGTTCACTCAACGGCCAGAGTCATTATTAAAAGGTATATGTGCTTTGATCAGTCCCAGAACGACTCCTCATCTCACTCACAGCAAAAGCCCACAGTCCATGTAATGGCTTACAAACCCCACGTGATCTGATCTGTTTCTTCTCTAATCTCATCTCCTTTCTCCTTCCCTCTATCTACTCCAGCCACAGTACCCTCCATGTTTTGTTTTGCACAGTTTTTTCATATACTGCAGGCAAGTTTGCATCTTGGATATTTCCATTAGCTATAATCTCTCTGCCTGCCAGGAATGTTTTTCTTTAAATGTTTGCAAAGTTCACTCTCTCACTTTTTTCAAGTTTTTGCTTAAACGTCGTAAAAACGTCAAGTTCACAGTGAATTATGACTATCATGTTTAAAAAATGTAACCTGCCTTAATCTCTGGGCTTCTGCTCTCATTTTTCCAGAATATCTATAATTTACTAACTTACTGTAACGTGGCTATTATGTTAATATTGGTCTGTCACCCCAAGCCATGTTTGGTTTGCAGTTGTTTAGTCGCTAAGTCGTGTCTGACTCTTTTGGGACTGTAGCCAGCCAGGCTCCTCTTTCCATGGAATTTCCCAGGCAAGAATACTAGAGTGGGTTGCCATTTCCTTCTTCTGGGGATCTTCCCGACCCCAGGATTGAACCTGTGTCTCCTGCATAGCAGGCAGACTCATAACCACTGAGCCACCTGAGAAGACCCACTGTAAGCCGTACTATTATATATGTTGGACTTCCCTGGTAGCTCAGACGGTAAAGCGTCTGCCTACAGTGAGGGAGACCCGGGTTCGATCCCTGGGTCAGGAAGATCCCCTGGAGAAGGAAACGGCAATTGTCTAAAGTAAATCTTTTTGAAAGAAAGAAGAAAATAAGAAGGAAAGTAACCCCAAAAGTAAGATGCAAAAAATTAGTGAATATAGAAAATGGTACACGTGTTGGTCGTGGAGAAGGAAATGGCAACCCATCCAGTATACTTGCCTGGAAAATCCTATGGACAGAGGAGCCTAGTGGACTACAGACCATGGGGTTGCAAGAGAGTTGGACATGACTTGGTGACTAAACAGCAGCAAACATGTTGTTAAATCTATTTAATTACAGACTTTAAAAACAAAGTCATAATGAGGATTAATAGGACAGGATAAAGCTAACAGACCTTATAGATAACATAACAATAACATGAAAATAGACTAGTGTTTTATTTTTAGTCCCATGCATTATTAGGTAATAGAATAGCTTTAAATATCTTTAAGACTAAAATGTGTTTTTAAATATGTCTATCCATTTTTAAAAACATATTATTAGACAAAAAATAACATAAACAAAAAAAGAAATGGACAAATTTATAAACACAGGAATTTTACAGATATATTCCACAGGAACTGAATACCAAACAGTAATGATTGTTGAAAATGTAAAAGGTGAAATTATTGAACTGTATTTTATAAACACATAACTCACATTCATGGAACAAAAAAGAAAATAAATCCTTTCAATCACAAAAAAATGCCTACATACAAGAGAATATTTTATATAAACTATTTTCTCCCACCTCATTATAATAAAATGTCAAAATAGGACACACACAGACAGACACATAAAATACTGAAAATACATTTCTGAATAATCCACTGCCCAAAGACTAAATTAGAACAAAATTTATGAAGTGGAAGTGCACAAAGATGACTCAGATGGTAAAGAAGCTGCCTGCAATGTGGGAGACCTAGGTTTGATCCCTTGGTCGGGAAGATTCCGTGGAGAGGGAAATGGCAACCTATTCCAGTATTCTTGCCTGGAGAATTTCACAGACACAGGAACCTGGCAGGTTGCAGTCTGTGGGGTCGCAAAGAGTCAGGCATGACTGAGCGAATCTCTGTCTGTCTGTTAAAAATGAAAGCAATAGAGATTAAAATGTGTAAATGCCTCAAAAGCAGTACAAAGAAAAAAATGTTTAATTTTGATATACATAAAATAAATTAAGATTAAAAAACTAATGAGCTAAGTGTCCAAATCAAGAAGCAAGAGACAGAACAAGAGGAAAAAAATCTGAAGATAAAGAGATTGTAGCAGTAAGAGTAGAAACTATTTTTTTAAGTAGGGAGACTAGATATCTTAAAAATAGATTATTATTTTATTACTTTAAAATACTATTAGTATTTTTATTATTTAAAATAGATTATTTTATTATTTAAAAATAATAAAAATAAAAGAGACAAGATTGATCAATAGTATTAACAATCTTTTTTTTTTTAGGTTTTAGAAAGTTAAAGGAGACATAGTATAAACAGAGCAGGGACCTGAAGGTATTGAAAGAAAATATATGGAAAACTTATGCCAATAAAATTTAAAATTATATTGAAAGAACAATTTTTCAAGAAAATTATTATCAAATTGATTCAAGAGTAAATAGAAGGCCAGAATTAAACTATAATCATTAAAAATTTGAGACAGTAACAAAATTCTATTAATTACAATAGGATGAGACCCTGGTAGATTTAAAGAATTTTACCAACCTCATATGAATTCAGGAGAAGGCAATGGCAACCCACTCCAGTACTCTTACCTGGAAAATCCCATAGAAGGAGGAGCCTGTTAGGCTGCAGTCCATGGGGTCGCAAAGAGTCGGACACGACTGAGCGACTTCACTTTCACTTTTCACTTTCCTGCATTGGAGAAGGAAATGGCAACCCACTCCAGTGTTCTTGCCTGGAGAATCCCAGGGACGGGGGAGCCTGGTGGGCTGCCGTCTATGGGGTTGCACAGAGTAGGACACGACTGAAGTGACTTAGCAGCAGTACAGCATATGAATTCAAATGATTATTATATTCACTATGTTATTCATCATCAGAACATTTTTTATCATCCCCCAAAAGCAACACTGTTTGAAGTCAGCCCCACTTTCCCTCTCTCCTCATCCCTTGACAATTACTGCTGCTGCTGCTGCTAAGTTCACATAGATAGACTTGAACAAATCCAGTTTGGAAGGCAAAAGAAGTGTTTTCTTCACTGCTCTCTACTTCAAGTTAACTTCAAGTAGTAATCAACATGAAAAGCTTTCCATTAAAAAGAATGATTTATTTATCAAGTGAATTTCTCTCCTAGTAGTAGTCTAATCTTTAATAGGCACATTTTGAAGTTCAGTTCTTGAAGAGTCAGTTAAATATGAATTCATAATGCCACCTTGTACTGTGCTGTATTTTTGAGATTGTAGAAATGTAAATGCACTTGTATATCATAAGTTTATTGAATTCAGTTCAGTTCAGTCACTCAGTTGTGTCCTACTCTTTGTGACCCCATGAACCACAGCACACCAGGCCTCCCTGTCTGTCACCAACTACTTTGGAATCTACCCAAAACCTTGTCCATTGAGTCAGTGATGCCATCCTACCATCTCATCCTCTGTCATCCCCTTCTCCTCCTGCCCTCAATCTTTCCCAGCATCAGGGTTTTTTCAAATGAGTCAGCTCTTTGCATCAGGTGGCCAAAGTATTGGAGTTTCAGCTTCAGCATCAGTCCTTCCAAGGAACACCCAGGACTGATCTTTAGGATGGACTGGTTGGATCTCTTTGCAGTTCAAGGGACTCTCAAGAGTCTTCTACAACACAACAGTTCAAAAGCATCAATTCTTCAGTGCTCAGCTTTCTTTATAGTCCAACTCTCACATCTATACATGACTATTGGAAAAATCATAGCCTTGACTAGACGGACCTTTGTTGACTCTGCTTTTGAATATGCTGTCTAGGTTGGTCATAACTGTCCTTCCAAAGAGTAAGCGTCTTTTAATTTCATGGCTGCAATCACCATCTGCAGTGATTTTGGAGCCCCAAAAAATAAAGTCTGACACTGTTTCCACTGTTTCCCCATCTATTTGCCATGAAGTGATGGGACCGGATGCCACGATCTTAGTTTTCTGAATGTTGAACTTTAAACCAACTTTTTCACTCTCCTCTTTCACTTTCATCAAGAGGCTCTTTAGTTCTTCACCACTTTCTGCCATAAGGGTGGTGTCATATTGAATTCACTCAACATAATTTAGGTGATGTGAGTAATTATGACAGTATACAAACCTCTTAAAATTGGCTAATGTATCCGGCAGTTGGTGATGGACAGGGAGGCCTGGCGTGCTGCAGTTCATGGGGTCACAGAGTCGGACACGACTGAGTGACTGAACTGAATTGAACTGATAACAGCATTCATACTACTTCAGCATAACCTAGTCTACTGCTTCTGCTAGTCAAGGCAGAAGTTTGAACCTTCTGAGGAGTATCCCAGTCTCCGTCTGAACTCCAAATTTACTGGTCTTCCAAAAGTATCACCTCCCCCAAGAAACCTCATCTGATTACTCCCACACACTGACCTTCCATTTTTGGAATTCCTCTTTGGCACTTTCTCATTTTAGACACCAATGGAACATTGTGTTATCACTGAACTGTGCTAACAAAAGCAATGAGAGAGATGGGATATTTTTGAACTTAGCAGATCTTTTACATTAAAATATTTTAGCACTAGAGTCTCTGAAAAAACAATGCCCTCATTTCAGTGATGCTGTCATGACTCGTCACTTTGTTAATTCCTGTAACACACAGGGGCATCTTCCCATGGAAGCACTGGCATCTTCCTGGTGAAGATTCATGTCCCCCAACAAAATAGCTTTCCTTTCTGATCTTGTCTTTATTTCATCTGACTAATCCTCTGATAATAAGGTTTCCTTCAGAGTCTAACGTATTATTTACTCTAAAAAAATATTTTCCTTTAAGAAGTAGTTGAATGTTTAAACTGTTTCACAAATTGGGCATTAATTCCTTAATGAAAAGGCCTCAAAATACACTACATATTGGAGTGGGTTGCCATGGATTGTTCGATGGTTCCGAACCCAGGGATTGAACCCAGGTCTACCTGCATTGTAAGAGGATTCTTTACCAGCTGAGCTACGCAGGAAGCCCATATTAATGTATATGTACCTATTAATACAATTTGGATATAGAGCCTAAAACAATGCTTTATCAACTTAAAATTTTCTTGAAAACAATTTCTTTTTAAAACTCAGCAAAATTTAGCAGTACAGTTTGTTATATGTGGGCTTGCCTGAAAACTTCCATGGATAGAGGAGTCTGGGGGCCTACAGTCCATGGGGTTGCGAAGAGTCAGACACAACTGAGCAAATGAGCAGCAGAGTCTGTTTTATATTTGTTTATTTTAATGACCATGAAGGCAAAGACCATTTGTTTTCAGTTAGATCTTGAATAGTTATTACAATGCCTAGCTTCTTTCTAAGCAAATCATTTTAATTATTTTCCAATTGGCTAAGCAATAGTTCTCAAAATATTTTTTATATCCTATTGATTATGAATAATTCAATCACATTGAATTTGTCAACTCTGGCAAATTAACTTGAAACAGAGATGACATCTTTTATACAATTTTCCATTAGTTTCAGGGTCACATGTCATGAGATTTCATTCTTACCTAATAAGAGAATACAATTTGCACCTTTTTCTTTTCTTTTTTATGAATTCTGTTAATTACCATGAGAGACAACTTCCAGAAAGCCACTGAAAAAGTGGGAAAGTGCAAAGTTGGGGATTTTTGTCAATGGAAATTTCATTAACTATGTCTTCTTTTGGAAATGTCAAAGCAATGATAGTCAGGTGCTGGGATGAAAATATCTCCAATCTACCAATCAGGTTCTATTAATATCTCAAAGGAAAAATGTGCAGAAAGGTCTTTTTCAGTAAAGAAAGATTATAGTTGGTGTCCTTTGCTGTTAATGTCTCATTTTCATTCCATCCAAATAGACTAAGAATCTAAAATGAGTCATTTTCTCAACAATTAACTTCTCATCCAAATCTCAAGCATCAATTTCACAGCAACCATTTTGCAGTAAGCAGTTAAATCATTCAATTTTTGCCTTGCAGTTAATTGATTGTAAGCATTTAGTCTTGAAAAAATTGCTGTATAAGTAAACATTGTGATACACTCTTTTCAATAAATATAACAACTAACTAATAATTCATATAGACAGATTCTTACCCTTTATTAAACTGCCTTTCCCTCAGCAAAGGGAAATAGATAATAAGACATGAACTTAAAAAAACTGATAAACAGCTTTTTATATTTTTAAATAAAGTCATTTCAATGCTATTCACCATTTTTGCCCTCTTAATAAACAAACTACAACAAAAAGATGGCCTTATGATTTCCTTACTGATTTGTCATGGATAATGAAGTGGCTGCAGGTACATGCATAGGACATAATGTTTTGTCTGTCATGATTTGACTCCATCTGTGCACAGATCTCTCTAGATACATTTTTTCCCTAGATGGTATGATGCTTTATAAAATTCACACATTTGTTGATGAAAATGTGTTCACACGTTTTTGGGGTTTTTATCATTAATCATGGTGCAAATTAACATGTCTTCACAGACGTATTTCAAAAGAAAGATATTTAACTGACTTGAGGAAGCTAATTTTTTCAACAAACAAGTTGTGTGCATTTTCATATACTTTATTCTTTCCATGAACTTCCTTCCTGGGCTTCATAGACTTTGTATTTCCTTTCTGTGTGTCACTCTGAAGACTGTTGACTTTAGTACATTTTGTTTGGGGTGCAATATTCACATTACTCTTGTCCTAATAGCACTAGGTCTTTCCAGAATACAAAACTACTGTACTTTCCAATCACTGTGTACACATTGTTTCTGTGCTCCAGACTTTTGAGACAAAACAGAAGTTCACCAAAATGGAAATGTGATATTCTTATAATTTGCTTGTGGAGGCACCATGTGACTTAAAAAAACTTTAAAAAGGATAAAAATGAGACATTTTCCAAATTGTTGAGAAAAATTCATAGCACAGAAAGATGATTTTCCTGCAGCTGTACACATCTTTGCTCACCAATATGTTCACATTCTCCAGTTTGAAGAGCACTATAGGCAAGAGACAGACATGGAAGGACACGGAAGAGGTAGGCCTTCCATGGTGTGTTTAACTAAAAGTCACGCCTTCTATCTCCTAACTCAAAACAATGCATTTCCTTGTGTTAGGTAGTTAGAATAGGAAAAAGGAGTCCAGAGTGGTGGTGGCTAAAAGACAAAGAAGGGAAAAGCCCACGAAAATAGAACAAAGGAAGGTCCGAGGACTGGGGTGAGAACTTCAGGTAAAACAAACAGCCCTCCTGGCTAGCCCAATTTACACAGGGCAGGCTCAGGGAGAGGAGAAAAAACATATAAAAAGAGGAGCCAAAATTGAGCCTCTGGCCTCTCTTCACATCTTTTGGGTCCACCCACCCTCATGCCTGGAAGATATATTTTCATTTGCTTGCAAAATAAAACTGAACTGTAACATGGAGCTGTAACACTGGGTCTGTCCATCGCTTCAATTTTTTGTTGCAGCGAGACAGAACAGAGGAAATTACAAACTCCCCCTGACACATGTCTATTGTACATTTCTATCCACAGTTGACTACATGGATATAGTTATGCCAGAAGAGCACTTAAAACTATAGCAAAATAGGATTTACTCTTATCAGAGTAGCTTGTTGTAGCATTCCCCACTGCTGCATGGTGGGGGGTTTACAGGAAAGAGGAACAGAATATGTTTGCAGAACTTAACTTCTTGGGCGGGGGGAACAGACTTTACATGACAACAAGGAAACATTTTTGTTTAATAAAAGTATACCAGCTCTCTCTACATCCCCTAATTTTGTATTTCATTTCTCCTTTTTCACTTTCCCACCTTGCCATTCACTTTTGCTACTTAAGTGGCATAAATTTATTATCTTAAAACTTGGCTGCCAAGGGGTTAAAGTATTATCAATGAACGAACATCTGAGCAAACAAACACAGGGCTTGTGTTCACTAATGTAAAACATGGTGTCTAAGGAGATGTAAATCTAGGTTGTGTGTTCCAACTTTGTCAATTAGTCATCTATCAAGGGTGGTCACACATAAAAATCTGGTTCAGAACTTCACAGAACACTAGAGTAAGACTATGTTGTAAGTTAAGAGCCATAAGAAGTATATCTGAACTAGAGATTGGCATTCATAGAATTTGTTGAAAAGTGCTTTTAGAATCACATGTGTGGAAGGGAAGAAAAGAAAGCAATTTAGGCAGAGGGAAAAGATGGCATGAAATGTAGTTTCAACAATGGTCAAAACTAAATGCCTCAACGAGCTCTGAAGGTGGAATGGTCCTTCATATTTGTTCCAGATTGTTGTGAGAAACTCAAGTCAAATCAATGATCCATGGGATGTAGGCTCTTTTTGTTGTTCACTAGCTAAGTCATGTCCAACTCTTTGCAACCACATGGACTGTAGCTCACCAGGCACCCCTGTTCTTCACTATCTCCTAGAGTTTTGCTTAGATTCATGTCCACTGAGTTGTTGATGCTACCTAACCATCTCATCTTCTGTAGCTCCCTTCTCCTTTTGCCTTCAATCATTCCCAGCACCAGGGTCTTTTCCAATGAGTCAGCTCTTTCCATCAGGTGGCCAAAGTACTGGAGCTTCATCTTCAGCATCAGTCCTTCCAAAGAATATTCAGGGTTGATTACCTTTAAGATAGACTGGTTTGATCTCCTTGCTGTCCAAGGGATACTCAAGAGTCTTCTCCAGCATCACAGTAAAAAAGCATCAATTCATTGGCACTCAGCCTTCTTAATGGTCCAACTCTCACATCCATACATGGCTACTGGAAAAATGATAGCTTTGACAATACAAACCTTTGTCAGCCAAGTGATATCTCTGCTTTTCAATATGCTGTCTAGATTTGTCATAGCTTTCCTTTCAAGGAGCAAGTGTCTTCTAATTTCATGGCTGCAGTCACCATCTGCAGTGATTTTGGAGCCCAAGAAAATAAAATCTGTCACTGCTTCCACGTTTTCCCCTTCTATTTGCCATGAAGTGATGGGACAAGATGCCATGATCTTATATTTTGAATGTTGAGTTTTAAGCCAGCTTTTTCACTCCCCTCTTTGACCCTCTTCAAGAGGCTCTTTGGTTCCTCTTCTCTTTCTGCCATTAGAATGTTATCATCTGCATATTTGAGTATGAAATGGAAATAAAAAACACTTTCTGTACCCATGAAAATCTAGCTTGTGATAAACAAATGAGACATGAACACTTAAGTGACTTGAAAACTGTATTGTTTTGAAAAATGCATATCATGTTAATAATTATTATCATGATTACTTCTTTTGCATTGATTCATGCTCATTGTATTAGGCAAATAGCCTCAATATGGTACAAATTTGAAAAGGCATCTAATTTTCACATTTATGATTATTTTATACTATTAGCTAAGACAGTCACCTTTAGGCTTAAAAAATAAATAATATTAATATTCAGTAGAAAGAAAAGAAGGCCATATTTTAATTTTAATATAACAAAATGATTCTTTAAAATAATAATGTTAGTGCCACTTGGGAAGCCCTGGCTGTAATTATATAAAGGTATAACTTGTTTTGTGAAAGTGTTAGCATTAATGTTTAAGAACAGTTTAGCTCTTGAATTCTACCTTTACCCTCTGGATTTCCATATTCATTTGCTGCTGCTGCTGCTGCTAAGTCGCTTCAGTTGTGTCCGTAGGACACGTGTCCTGTGCAACCCCATAGACGGCAGCCCACCAGGCTCCCCCATCCCTGGGATTCTCTAGGCAAGACTATTTAAGTGGGTTGCCATTTCCTTCTCCAATGCATAAAAGTGAAAAAGTCAAAGTGAAGTCATTCAGTCGTGTCCGACTCAGCGACTCCATGGACGGCAGCCTACCAGGCTCCTCCGTCCATGGGATTTTCCAGGCAAGAGTACTGGAGTGGGCTGCCATTGCCTTCTCCCATATTCATTTGACTAATACCCAAATGGGGAGAAGAGTATTGGAAGAAACGTTGACTGAGCAAGTTTCCTATAAACCTACAAAATACAAGGCTGCTTAGTAAAAGCTGGTTTGGAGAATGTGACTTTAAGTCCAGACTCAATTGAATCTTCTTATTCCTATGGCCCAGCAGGCCAGTAGACTCAGACTTTGTTTACCCAATAAACTGCACAGAAATGGGGCTGGATTCAGAAATATAATGGCAACTAGATTTATCAGAAACTATTGATAGAAAAATGTGGTCAGGAGACCATGATTCACTTGAGCATTGCCCTTTAAAACAGAACCATCCTCACTGGTAAAACACAGTCTAATGAAATTAAAAACTCTATCAAAATGAAGAACTATTAAATAGTGAAGACAGAGACTAACAGCAATAGAGTTTTGATGTTTTTCTCTTCTCTGAGGTCAGATGGAAAGACTCTCTAGAAAGATATGATCACACACACTTCCTAGAATAGGTTTTCTGATGAGTTCTTTAGTAAATGGAGACGCAGTATCTTACAGTAAATAATAAGTAATTAAAAGTGACATAAAACAAATGGATTAAGTGGCAGAGGAAGAAATGTTCCTCTGCCCTTTCAGGTTCTTCTGGCTGATCTAAGAATTAAATTGACATGAGACAGATGAATAAAATTAAACAAAAATGTTACGATATGTATACATGGGAGAGACCCAGGAAAACTGAGTAACTCACCAACATGGCTAAGTGCATGTGTGCTAAGTTGCTTCAGTCATGTCTGACCCTTTGTGACCCCCTGGATTGTAGCCCACCAGGCTGCTCTGTCCATGGGATTCTCCAGGGAAGAATACTGGAGTGGGTTGCCATGCCTTCTTGCAGGGGATATTACTGACCTAGGGATTGAACCCACATCTCTTACTCCTACATTGGCAGGCAGGTTCTTTACCACTAGCACCACCTGGGAAGTCCAACATGCCTAAGCCTTCACCTTAAATACCATCATCAGTTATATACAAAAGGAGATGTTGAAGGCAGTGGTTTGGGACCTCACAGGGGAAGAAGGCAATTGACATGAGATGGAAAAACAAATGTCTAGTAAACAAATGTTTGTTAGTCATGCAGAGATAATGGGACACAAAGGAGAATTTTACAGATAGATCTGCTAGGTTCCTCTCTGTTTGCACACCTAGCTCATGCTATAGTTGTCTACGATGGTATCTCCTTTCCTGGAATAGGTCCTCTGTCTATAATCTTCAGGTAGTTAGAGAGAAAGTCAGGTTTTTTCAAGTCTTTTTGACTTTGATTGTTTTCAGCTTGAAATAATCTATATGCCAAAGAGACATTTTGGGGTAGCAGATTTTCCCCACTTACAATAGCAAAATTCAGTGTGGCAAAGATGCCAAACATTTCCACATTGATCTATAGATTCAATGGAGTCAGCATTTTTGTCAACTCTGAAAATGGCATGGAAAAATAAAAGTCAGAATAGTCAAAATACACTTTAAGAAATAAGAAAAATAAGGAATACTTGCTCTATTAGCTACACTGTCTTAACAGTGTGGCTATTGGCTCAGCAATAGGAAAATAAATCAATGCAACCTAATAGAGAGACCGGAAATAAACCCATGCATATATAAATATTTGTTAAATGTAGCATTCAAGATTAGCAAGGAAAGAATGGATTTTTTTTTCAGGAAATGTTACTAGGTTACTTTTGTATACATGTGGAAAAAATTCATTTGATTTCTACCTTATCCTGTCCACAAAACAATTAATTTTAGATAAATTATTGAAAAAGCAAGAGAGTTTCAGAAGAATATCTACTTCTACTTTATTGACTATGTCAAAGCCTTTAACTGTGTGGATCACCACAAACTGTGGAAAATTCTTAACGAGATGGGAATACCAGACCACCTGACCTGCCTCCTGAGAAATATGTATGCAGGTCAAGAAGCAACAGTTAGAATTGGACATGGAACAACAGATTGGTTCCAAATCAGGAAAGGAATATGTCAAGGCTGTATATTATCACCCTGCTGATTTAACTTACATACAGAGTGCATCATGAGAAATGCTGGACTGAATGAAGCACAAGCTGGAATCAAGATGGCTGGGAGAAATATCAATAACCTCAGATATGTAGATGACACCACCCTTATGGCAGAAAGTGAAGAAGAACTAAAGAACCTCTTGATGAAAGTGAAACAAAAGAGTGAAAAAGCTGGCTTAATACTCAACATTTAGAAAACGAAGGTCATGGCATCTGGTCCCATCAGTTCATGGCAAATACATGGGAAAACAATGGAAACAGTGACAGACTTTATTTTTGGGGCTCCAAAATCACTGCAGATGGTGACGGTCGCCATGAAATTAAAAGAGGCTTGCTCCTTGGAAGAAAAGTTATGACCAACCTAGACAGCATATTAAAAAGCAGAGACATTACTTTGCCAACCAAGGTCTGTCTAGTCAAAGCTATGGTTTTTCCAGTAGTCATGTATGGATGTAAGAGTTGGACTATAAAGAAGCTGAGTGCTGAAGAATTGATGCTTTTGAACTGTTGTGTTGGAGAAGACTCTTGAGAGTCCCTTGGACTGCAAGGAGATCCAACCAATCCATCTTAAAGGAAATCAGTCCTGAATATTCAGCATCAGGACTGATGCTGAAGCTGAAACTCCAGTACTTTGGCTACCTGATGCGAAGAGCTGACTCATTTGAAAAGACCCTGATTCTGGGAAAGATTGAGGGCAGGAGAAGAAGGGGATGACAGAGGATAAGATGGTTGGATGGCATCACGGACTCAGTGGACAGGAGTTTGAGTACACTCTGGGAGTTGGTGATGGACAAGGAAGCCTGGTGTGCTGCAGTCCAGGGGGTTGCAAAGAATTAGACACAACTGAGCGACTGAACTAAACTGATTGAGCTAAATAAAAATGACAAAACTATAAAGCTTTTAGAAGATAATACAAGTGAATATTTTTGTTACTTGTGGCAGTGAAGGAACTCTTAAGACCAAAGAAACCTAAACTTACCACTTTAAAAAGAATTTGTGTTTGTCAGAGTACAACATCTAGAGAAATAAGAGAAATTGCAAAACAGGAGAATATATTTACATGATATTTAACTGGTGTAAAGAAGCAAAATTTGCCACTCTAAATGTATCTTTGGCATGTAGATTATTTCAAGCTATAAACAATCAAGGCTCAAAAGGCTTTGAAGAAACCTTGACCTTCTCTGTAATTGAAGATGGGTATTTAAGGTGAGGGATTAAACCATTTTAATGAGTTACTCAGTTTTCCTGGGTGTCTTCCATGTATACTTGTTACAAGACTTTTGTTTAATTTTCTCCTGTTAATCTGTCCCGTGTCAATATAATTCTTAGACCAGCCAGAAGAACCTAAAGGGGTAGAGGAAAATTTCTTTCTCCTCGATACTGACAATGGATTGGTATCCATGATATATATATATAATGTCTAGAATCAAAAGATATACTCTCTAGAGATCTAGTAGAAAATGGGGAAAGATCTTAATGGATACTTCAAAAGGAAGAAATTTGTAAATAGATGTTTATTGGGAAAAATGAAAATCAACCTATTTCACACTCATCTGGTTGAATAAATTCAGAAATCTAGTAATTCCAACTCATATGAGTTACAAGTATGAGTGTCATTTGGTACAATCCCTGTGGAAAATCATTTGACATTATCCAGTAAAATTGAAAATGTGTACAGTATATGATCCTGTAATTCTCATCCTAGGTATAATTATAGAGAAACCCATGCACATGTGCACCAAATTACATATAAAAGAGTTTTTATTGCTCATTCTTTGTAATAGTTCTATATAGGATATAACCCAAATATCCATGAAAATTAGAATGGGGAAATAATGGCATAAAATGGAATACTATACAATACCAAAAATAAATGTTACTGCTAAATATAGTGAGCATAATATGCTGAATTATGTAGACAGTATGACTTCATTTGTGGGCTTTCCCAGTGGCTCAGTTGGGAAAGAATCCGTCTGCAGTACCAGAGACTGCCTGTAATGCAGATGACCCAGGTTCGATCCCTGGGTCAGGAAGATCCCCTGGAGAAGAAAATGGCAACCGACTCCTGTATTCTTGCCTGGGAAATCCTATGGACAGAGGAGCCTAATGAGCTATAGTCCGTGGAGTCATAAAGAGTCAGACATGACTTAGTGACTAAACCACACATGGTGACTTCATCTGGGTGATGTTTAAAAGTAGACAAAACCAAATTATAGTGTTTAGGTATGCAAACATAGGGGCTTAAGTATAAAGAAGCAAGAAAATGATTATTGAAAATTAAAGATGACTTTCCCCTAAGAAGGAAGAAGATGGGTTCAGGAAAGGATACATGTGAGATGAGCAATATATTCTGTGACTTATGGATGTTGTTTTGTCAGTAAGTAATGTCTAACTCTTTGAGACCCTATAGGTTCTAGCCCTCCCGGCTCCTCTGTCCATGGAATTTTCCAGGCAAGGATACTGGAGTGGGTTGCCATTTCCTTTTCCAGGGGATCTTCCCTACCTAGGGATCAAACCTGAGTCTCCTGCACTGGCAGGAAGATTCCTTACCACTGAGCTAGAAGGGAAGCCCTGTGGCTTATGATATTTCTGCACTACTAATTCATTCACCAAGTAATTGAAAATGTTTTAGAATTTCATTTATTCTCCAAAGAAATGATAGTTGAGAATTCTGACACTAGCCTATATATTTAAGACTATTGATCTCTTTATTTTTACCATGGTTAAAACTTTATAGATATAGATATTATTCTAAGTTAACTTCTTTCTTTCTTTTAAGTTTGATCTCCTGAGTTGTGTTTTCTAATAAAAGATTCAAACTGCCAAAATTGAGAAGAGAAAAAAAAAAAAAGGTCGATTTCAGCTGGGATAATTGCTTCATGGAAAATATCACATTTGAATTAGGAAAGATACATGACAATTTGGTATTAGGGAAAGAGAGTTATGTAGCAAGCGCAAGTAGAGATATGTTCAATGATTTGACAAGCAGACTAGTTTGACTGGATCATGCGGTACATGTTTGGAAATAATTGGAGTTAAGTTCCCAAAAGTCAAAAAGTCATTCTGGAAAGTTTCTCCATTTCTGTCTCTCTTTCTCTCTTTCTCTCTCCCTCCCTCCCTCTTCCTTTCTCTTCCTCTCTCCTAGTGCCCCCACCAATTAAGACAGGCCTTACTCTTTAAATCTCTGCGGACCATCACCTCCTTAGAAAGTCCTTTGCTCTCTGAATTAGGGTAAGCTCGCCACTGCAACATACACACATAACAACTGTAACAGAATAAAATTGTATTTCTTGCTTTATTAACATCATAGGGTGAGTGGAGAGTAAGCAAGACAGCCTTCCTCCACAGTTATTCAGGAAGTCAGAACTATCTAGCTCCTGTGATCTTTATTATGTGCCTTCCATGGTTTTTCCTCAGTTCATTTCTACCTCAACAACCAGAATAAAAAAGATGCTGAAGAGATGCTGCATGGTGGGAGAATTTTAGGGCCCAGAAGCTGATCACTTCTACTGACATTCTAGCAACCAGAACTTACTCATTTCACCTTCGTTGGAATGAAATTAAATCACTCAAACAATATACCCCTTAGAGATCTTTGGTAACAATTCCATTTTCCTTACTGCTTACAGTGTCAGCTACCCATTGGTTAAAAAAGAAAAGTCTTAGGCAAGTGTTATGTAGTCCTGGTCCAAACCCAGAGGTGTGAGGAATTCACGTGTGTTTCTTTAAGTTCAAAAGGAAAAAAAATAATTTTAATAATTTATTGTAGGCCACCTTGTTATCTATTCTGTTATATAAAATACATTCATATTTGAAGAGTCCCTCCTCCCAAAATAGTTATATTCTAAACTCAAATATTACTACTAAACACTTTTGATTCTATAAATAAGAATACATTTATAATATTTTCCTATGTATTTCTTTAGTGTCAACAATGAGATTATGGGAAATAAAATCGATATAGGCAACATATATTTCCTATATTATGTTTTCTACCACATCCCCTCCCTGGGGCATGGCATAAAAAGTTTTACTTTGAAGCAACTTAGAGCAAAAAAAAAAAAGAGAGAGAGAGAAAGAAACAGGGATACTTTTAGTATAGTATTACACTGGCAATTGACTTGGAGGTGATAATTCTAGTCCATATAAGTGTGCTGGAGTTTTGTAAATGTTTGATCTTGTTGCCTGTCCAGTGATGTGCATTCTCCTTTCTCTACTCACAACAAAGCCAAATGTTCTCTAGATCAATTAGAAGAAAATTTTATATCACAAGAAGACTAGACCTCTGAGTCCAGAGAAAAGGCTTAAACCCTTGAGGAGTCCCAGGGGAAAGGAGACAACTCTAGCTGCAGCCCAAACTCTACATCCACCATCCCTGACAAAGAGTGAATTAGGAGGATCAGTTTTGGTGGTCTGTTCATAAAGAAAGCACAGTGCAGCACAGTCTTAATTTCACGTGGATGTTTCCTTTGATGGATGGTATCATTCTGCCTTGCAATACTGAGTGACTACACAACTCCAATGTCTTTCTCTGTTCATAAGTTCGGCAAAAATTTTTTCTATATAAATTTCACAGTATCATTTGTTTAGTCTTAGCTATTGTTAAAAAGCAATCACATTTCTGAATATGATGTTTTCTTATACAGAAAATCAGGCAGTTTACTTCAATTCTTTATTATACATTTTGAGATTCAAGTAGATGGCTCTGCGTAAATAATATGTGTCTGTGCACACTACACTGACAACATTGTTGGATGAGAATAATTGTTCGCTTGTCAAAAGACTCAGGTTCATTCTAAACTCTCATTTAGTTGGCCAAGTAACCTTTAAATTCACTCCTTTCTCCTCAAAAGTGAGAAAACAGTAAAATATCACCTGCAGTGTCTAGAACTCCATGTTAACGTGAGATCAGTGGCGTAGCACATACCAAATGGGTTTTAAAGTGTTAAATTATACACTAATGGAAGGGATTAAAGGGTAATGGAGGGATTGCACTACATGGAATGTTTTAAACATAATTTTTCATCTAATGAATACTTAGAGTATCTCCAACATGCATGGCTTGTGAACCCTGAAAAGGAGTGAGAGTGTATAAGGGAAAGGGGTGGGTAAATTATTTGAGAAGCTCATGTTCCTTAACTCAAAGAACTTGTAATAAAATGGGAATCAGGACACAAAAATTAAAATCAAAATAACAATTTAAAGAAGCACAGGATTAGATGGTAAGAAACAGGGAGAGATAATTAGTGCTAAAAATATGTCTTTGGAGAGAGGTCTTAAGTAAGTGCTGGAAACCCCTCCAGGCCTTTAATCCTTTAATTAACATTCCCTGGTACATTAATACATTTTCAAATTTTAAAGTCTGTGTTTTTTTACAGAAGAAATACTTAAATATATTTTCGCAATTCAATAATCTACAGAGTACAAGGTTAAAATCCCACACTATTTCCCCACTACCCCCAATAAATGCCATTCCCAATCCTATCTCTCTCCCCAATAAATACCATTGTTAATAGTTTGGTGGTGTGTGTCCTAAAACTTTTTGTGCATTGATGCCACACGCATATGTAAAGCACAAGTTTGTAACATCAATGGTATCATGATTTATATGCTATTTTGAAACTTGCTCTTTTTTTTATTTAATAGTATATCTTCGCAATACCTCTACAGCAATACATGTAACTGTATCTTGTTCTTTGAAAGTGATTGCTGTTGTTTAGTTGCTCAGTCATGTCCGACTCTTTGTGACCCATGGACTATATTGTCGATGGAATTCTCTAGGCCAGAATACTGGAGTGGTAGACTTTCCCTTCTCCAGGGATCTTCCCAACCTAGGGATCAAACCCAGGTTTCCTGCATTGCAGGCAGATTCTTTACCAGCTAAGCCACAAGGGAAGCCTCCATTTAGAGATTTCTAATTGTCCCATCTTAACCACCATGAAGTACCACTGTCTCAGACTCACAGGATGATTGGTTTGTCAGCATGAGATATCCCATGACATCACAGCAGACCAGGGCACCCACTCTACATACAGGAGGTAAAGAAGCCCATGACCAGAGGGTACACTGGTTGTATTACATACTGTAGCACCCAGAAGTAGCTGCCCTGAGAACATATCCGAGCAGCCTCTTTACACACAGTTGAAGGACTGTCTTGGAGACAATCCTCTGTGAGGATAGAGTATGTTTTTTCTGGAAGCAGTATGCACACTGAATCAAGGGCAACATAGAACTATATCTTCAGTAGGAAGAATATATGGTCTGAGAGCCAAATGTTTACCATTTAGACACCACAACTCAAGGAAGACCTCAAATACCTTATCTTATATAAATGATCAAATCTTTCCCACACACCCCTAGCCTGATGTACAGCCGGAGCTCATCCTCTGTGTTCTAATCCTAGGTCTCTGTCCATCTACAGGTATTCTCAGACTTCCATTCCCTGTTTCCAGGACACTGCTGCTGCTGCTGCTGCTACTAAGTCACTTCAGTTGTGTCCAACTCTGTGCGACCCCATAGACAGCAGCCCACCAGGCTGCCCCGTCCCTGGGATTCTTCAGGCAAGAATACTGGAGTGGGTTGCCATTTCCTTCTCCAATGCATGAAAGTGAAAAGTGAAAGTGAAGTCACTCAGTCGTGTCCGACTCTTAGCGACCCCATGGACTGCAGCCTACCAGGCTCCTCCGCCCATGGGATTTTCCAGGCAAGAGTACTGGAGTGGGTTGCCATTGCCTTCTCTGTGCCAGGACACTAGGAATTTTTAACTTCTTTGCACTATGTACAGAGTGTGAAGAGCGTAGACATTTCCCTAAGGACTATCTGCATTGCCACCTCCTAATGCCAAGCTTTTTAGCTACTCTGGTATGATGTTGGAAGTGACCTCATGCCAAATACCAGGCTATGACTTCATAGTAGGACATGATCCTGATGTTCTCAAGAGATTCGATACCAATTTGCATGTTTTATGCCCTTCCAACCTTGTAGATCAATTCTGGACTTAGAGTGGATTAGGTCTGAAGTCTAATCTCCTTGTCTTCCTGTTTCTCCTGGGAGGGAGTAGTAATAGGCTTTTTATTCTCTTTCATTTCTTTCCTAGCTGACACACATTTTGCCTACTTAACGGTCAGACATAGAGAAGTAGATAGGTCTCCATTATGATAGACCTAAATATGTTATCCCTATGATACTTAAATTTATAGAGTTTTCAATTGCATTTCTAGTCATGTCCTATTCTCACCAGCTCTAGGCAGAATTAATTGTTATGACATCTCTCACAGCACCTTATTCATATTTTTATTTTATTATTTAGCACACTGTCATTATAACTAGCTGCATGTTTGCCTTCCCCTGTGACTGTGACACCCTCTAGGACAGAGACTGAATTTTACTCACCTCTTTACTTCCCAAAACCTATCCCAGGGCCTGACATAGAGTAGGTATTCAATGAGTCTCTGTTCAACCTGTGAGCTGACTTAGTTGGAGATGAGGCTTCGTGTGAAGGAAAAATGAAAGGGAAATAAACTTAGAAAGAAAATTTGTAATCAAAAAAAGAAAAAAAAAAAAAAAAAAGCGGTAATTTGTTTATGGAGTGCCTGATTTTAGATTTTAGATTTTAGTGCCTGTTAATCCTCTAACACATATAAATTTCATTTCAGAGAATGAATGTTTCTAAAGATTTTCAGTGAGTGATAAATGCATTCTGAAAAATAAAAGCATCACTAGAGATCTCCTGTAAACAGTGTATCTGTAGTTAACAATGTTGTATTGTTCACTTACAAATTTAAGAGGACAGTTTGCATGTGAAATGTTCTTACCAAAGTTTAAAGAGAGAAACAGTTCAGAAAGAGAACACATTTGCAATAAAACCAGATCTGTTACCAAAATAATTAATAAAATAAATTTTCAGCACTGAAAAAAAAAACCCACAGATATCACCAAAGATATTAAAGTATTTTGATAGTTTAATAACATATATTTGGATAATTATTTAAAACATCCTGATAAATTTTTATTTTCATTTAATTTATTGTGCCTTTTTAATTTATTTTATTTTTTCACATGTCAAGGAGCATCAGTCTCAGAATATGAGGGAAAAAAGTGCAAAGTCATCTGACCTCTGCCCCACTTGGATGTCCATTATCACAAGTAGATGCTTTAGATAATTTTCTTAAATAGATTTTGAACATATTTATTATAAATTATTTTGATCATTTCTAGAATTTTTTTTATAAGAAGGCATACAAATTTATCAAAATAACCAGATAGGACATAGTTCAACAACACTACTACATATAAATAACATCATAAATGTATTTACCATGCAACTATGACATGCCTTTATAGTAATACTAACTCCATGAAAATCTATAAAGAATATAACAATCTACAGTGGTATTACAGACATCATTGCTTACATGAAAATACACTGTCTACGTTTGTCATAGATTTCCTTCCAATGAAAAAAAGCATCTTTTGTTTTTATGGCTGCAGTCACTGACCGCAGTGATTTTGGATCCCAAGAAAATAAAATCTATCACTATTTCCACCTTTTCCCCATCCATTTTCTGTGAAGTGATGGGACGAGATGCCACAATCGTAGCTTTTTGAATGTTTAGTTTCAAGTCAGTTTTTTCACTCTCCTTTCACCTTTGCTTTTAGACAGTTTCCACTGAGGAGATAATAGAGTAAAATGTACGCTTGTTTGAAGCAATCATGGATCTTGAAATATTTTGGTTTCCCAAGTTGCATATCATTTTGCATCTTTTCATCTGCAGGTATAAATCTGGAAATCTCTGCACACACTGGGATATCACTGTGTAATACCAAAACCTATCAAGGCCTCTTTTATAGCAGAAGTTTAACTCTCTATGGCATCAATTTTGTCAAGAATATTCTGTCTTTTCCCACTGTGCTATATTGCTTCAGAGAACTGATTCTGGAGGCAAGTTATCCAAACTAGATAAACGGCCTACATTTGTTTTTTCCCAAACGAACAATACCCACAAGGACTACAACAGAAAAATATCAGTAAGTATTCCAAGGTCAATTTCTCTTTTCACTGTACATATAAAAATATACAACATGTCCATTTAAAATAAATAGAATGTGTAACACACAGGATAGCTTGGTATTGTTTTAAAAGTGTACATAGGGCTACCATTCATGAAGTATCTATTTGCAACTGGCTGTTTTCATTCATCATTAGATTTTGAGATTGAGCCACATCAGTACTCATCTATTTCATTCATTTTAATAACTATATATTATCAATTATAAAAATATGTTTTTAATCTATTTCTTAATGAAGGATTAATTCTATTTTTTAAGTATTATAAACAAAGATTCAACAAATCCATTTTTTAATTTATACACCTCAAAAGAAATTAAAGGAATTTAAGATGCTTTTACTTCAGTCTATCCTATGTCACTTCTTAAACTATTTCAGTTTGATTTTTGATTCCTCGATAACTTCTCTCAAGTTAGCTTTTTCAGAATGCTAGTGTGTATTTAATCTTAACAATACAATACACTTGTCAATTTATTTTTCAGTATTGTTTTTTGCATCCCACTCATCTTTCTGGGCTTCCCAGGTGGCTCAGTGGTAAAGAATCCATCTGCCAATGCTGGAGACATGTGTTTAATCCCTGGATCAGAAAGATCCCCTGAAGAAATAAACAGCAACCCATTCCATTATTGTTCCCTGGGAGATCCTGTGGACAGAGGAGCCTTCTCCTTCCCCTTCCCCTCCTCTTCTTCCAACTCCTTCTTCTTCTATTCAAGCCCAGTTTTGTATTTAACTTTTTTGGTTATGTTTATATTTTACCCAAAATGTATTTGCTGAGGGAGGGTTTCCCACAGCAATTTAGTCTAATATACTAACTGGAGGAACTCTCTGTTTCTCTTTGAATTCATGAATATTTAAGGCTAGTGATTTTCTTGGTTGGCTGCCTTAGTTAAAAAAAACAAAAACAAAAAACATTTTTTTAACTTAAAAGCATATCCTAATCTTTTAGCAATTTTAAGTATTTAAGGCTCCCATTACTAACGACCAATCTTTTTGACTCTGAGAAGAGCTGTAACTCCTTACCTTAAAGAAACTTGAGATAATTTTATTTTACAATATCATCTTCAACATCAAAAGTTTTCTTGAATGAATAAATTGATTTATAAATCAACATTTCATCTGTTTCCAAACATCAAGATGAGAGATTGATTTCTTAAAAATTCAGTTCCTCCTTTATCAAAGGATAAGGTTTGGACTCTGTTTTATTTTCCAATTTCTTATTTCCTCTCTTCTATCCACTTAAATGCCTTTCTATTTTTTCTTGGTTTTAATATTTTTCAATTCTTATAAACTTATAGAACCTAGACTGTATACTCTAATGCCATATATTTAAATTATTTTTCAGTGAGTTCTTAGCTTTATACTTTTGGTTCTATCTAAAATTATAACCTTTGTTTCTCTATTTCACAGCATTTAGAGAGAGAAGGAGGAAAGTAAGGGAAAATGTGGACCCACAATCTTCTAATTTTGACAGAATTGTTCCATCAATGCAGGCAAGAACTGCAAAAAGCATGGTATTTTAAAACTTTTTGTTTGTTTTAGTTTTAAACCAGTAGTACATGAAGATTGATGTTTCCCAGGTGGCTCAGTGGTAAGGAATCCTCCTACAATGCAGGAGATATGGGTTCAATCCCTGGGTCAGGAAGATCCCCTGGAGAAGGAAATGGCAACCCATTCCAGTATTTTTGCCTGAGAAATCCCATAGACAGGGGAGCCTGGTGGGTGACAATCCTTGGGGTCGCAAAAGAATTGAACATGACTTAGCAACTAAACAACAACAACATGAAGGCTAAGTCGCTCAGAAATGTATATTTTATTTCTAGGAAAACTTTTTAATCTGTCTTTCATATAATCAATTTCATTTATTTATTCAAATCATAAAAATGAATGATAATTCCCAGTATTTTCTGTTTCATGGTGGTGGTTTAGTTGCTAAGTTGTGTCCAACCCTTGCAACCCTATGGACTGTAGCCCACCAGGCTCCTCTGTCCATAGGATTCTCCAGGCAAAAATACTGGAGTGGGTTGCCATTTCCTTCTCCAGAGGGTCTTCCTGACCCAGGAATTGAACCCAGGTCTCCTGCATTGCAGATAGGTTCTGAACCAACTGAGCTACAAGGGAAGCCTTCTCTTTCATAAGCTATTCATACTGGATTCTATTCCCTCTTTTTACCAAAAACTTTTACAGTTTACAACTAGGGCACATAAACTTTTATCAGGCATTTTATAACAGCATATCTCAGAGTCAGATGCTCTGGAGCTTAGAAGAGAACAGAATGTGCAAGAATGCTCACTGATTATTAGTTGATGAGAAGTGTCATAATTTAAAAAGGGCCAATTAGCAAACCCCAATAAAGTTTTCAGAGGATCCATGAAAGTTAACCACGCTTGAATTCCTGCATAGAGTCACCTCACTTCAGTCAATGTATGTGCCTAAAAATCACATGTCCATTGAATATTTATAAATTATAGGATAAGTTTTCACAGACCTGAATTATCAATACAGATATACTTATCATCATTCCTCATTGGTTTGCTATTGACAATGGCGCAACTGACTGAAGTTTGGACTCTTCTGCTTTCTGCTTCTTTGTTGAACAACAAACTATGTAATGCCCCAAGGGAGACTATAACTTAAATGTACACTTTAAATTGTTTTGTGAAGCTAATAATTATTGATTAGGAAAGAAAGGTACATTTACAACATGGAAACAATTGTTAGAATGTTATAAGAAATTCCTCTGGAAAATCTGAGGTGAAGATGGTGGAAAGACTCCTTTGAGGGCAAGTTCTTTCATAATTATCTCACTAAACCTCCAGAGGGAATGATTCTTGTTCCCATTTAACAAATTAGGATTAAAAGTCTCAGAGAAGTTAATTGGCAGAGACAGCATTTGAATCCTTCTCTCAGACTCCCAACTCCAACTACTGCCTATTCTACAGTAGGTCTTAGTTTGACCCATATCTGTAAGCTCATTTTTAGCAGATCTAGAAGAGATTGTGAAAATATACAAGCATGTTACCTCATGGAATAGTACAGAGTCATGTGGATTGAGGCAGGCACCAAACTCCTCAAATATATAAAAAGTGTTATGTGTATTTTCTATTTATTATCATCATCTTTATTCAGAATTTGACTATATTTTACTTTAAACTGAGTCATTGCTGTCATTTTAAATAGTGTAGGAAGAAACACCTCCTTGCTAGTGCTGAATCATGAAAACTCCACTGTGTTACTTGTTCTCTGCTCAGTACATGTAGCTACCTCATGAGCCCTGCAATTTGCAGTCTTGCAGCTTTTTGTTGCTAATTAACCCCAGGAAACAAAAGACCAAGTGGTATGGTCTCCAGTCGCTCTGCATCTTATCCTTGACCCAATCTTAAACCCTAAAATTAGAAAGAATCCCTGGACTCTACAAACGCCTCCTGAATAGGCATCCTACTGGGTTTTGTTGTTGTTGTTCTTGTTTTCAATTTCCTCAGTATAGGAAGGCAAATTGGTCCTTGAGTTTGCCCACAGTTTTGATTAACTGAATTAAACAGCAACAATTTCTTGAATTTTTCTGGTATCTAATGGCACCCTTGACAAGTTTTTTGGATCAAATCCAGGCTTTCCTTTATTTTTTAAACAGTGTGTGGGGGTAAGGACTGAGGATGTAGGGAAGGAAGGGACAAGGAGTTAAATCTCCAGATAACCTTCAAACATCAATTAAGGTTTTTGTTAGTGACATGCACAAAGTTGGGTTTGTTTTGTTTTGCAATGTGCAAAACAAAGAAGATGGAATGGAATGTTTGAGATAATTTAGGCAATACTTAAATTTCAGACTAAAGTAGAAATAAAGACAATAGAGGAAATAATTTGATTAGGAAGACATAATATAGGAATGACCAACTAAACTTGGGTACTGAATGTGTGCACTGAGGATAAAGAAAAAGCAAGGAATATCTGGAATGTCATCCCTGGGAGCCAAAAAAAGGAAAAATAGCACTGACAGAGAAAGGAAACCAGAAGGAAAATTTCACCGGGGTACTAAGGAAGAATGAGCAGATAATTGTGTTGGATTCTAGCATCTCTTTTTTTTTTTTTTTTTAATTTTATTTTATTTTTAAACTTTACATAATTGTATTAGTTTTGCCAAATATCAAAATGAATCCACCACAGGTATACATGTGTTCCCCATCCTGACCCCTCCTCCCTCCTCCCTCCCCATACCCTCCCTCTGGGTCGTCCCAGTGCACTAGCCCTAAGCATCCAGTATCGTGCATCGAACCTGGACTGGCAACTCGTTTCTTACATGATATTTTACATGTTACAATGTCATTCTCCCAAATCTTCCCACCCTCTCCCTCTCCCACAGAGTCCATAAGACTGTTCTATACATCAGTGTCTCTTTTGCTGTCTCGTACACAGGGTTATTGTTACCATCTTTCTAAATTCCATATATATGCGTTAGAATACTGTATTTATGTTTTTCCTTCTGGCTTACTTCACTCTGTATAATAGGCTCCAGTTTCATCCACCTCATTAGAACTGATTCAAATGTATTCTTTTTAATGGCTGAGTAATACTCCATTGTGTATATGTACCACAGCTTTCTTATCCATTCATCTGCTGATGGACATCTAGGTTGCTTCCATGTCTTGGCTATTATAAACAGTGCTGCGATGAACATTGGGGTACACGTGTCTCTTTCCCTTCTGGTTTCCTCAGTGTGTATGCCCAGCAGTGGGATTGCTGGGTCATAAGGCAGTTCTATTTCCAGTTTTTTAAGGAATCTCCACACTGTTCTCCATAGTGGCTGTACTAGTTTGCATTCCCACCAACAGTGTAAGAGGGTTCCCTTTTCTCCACACCCTCTCCAGCATTTATTATTTGTAGACTTTTGGATCGCAGCCATTCTGACTGGTGTGAAATGGTACCTCATAGTGGTTTTGATTTGCATTTCTCTGATAATGAGTGATGTTGAGCATCTTTTCATGTGTTTGTTAGCCATCTGTATGTCTTTTTTGGAGAAATGTCTATTTAGTTCTTTGGCCCATTTTTTGATTGGGTCGTTTATTTTTCTGGAGTTGAGCTGTAGGAGTTGCTTGTATATTTTTGAGATTAGTTGTTTGTCGGTTGCTTCATTTGCTATTATTTTCTCCCATTCTGAAGGCTGTCTTTTCACCTTGCTAATAGTTTTCTTTGATGTGCAGAAGCTTTTAAGGTTAATTAGGTCCCATTTGTTTATTTTTGCTTTTATTTCCAATATTCTGGGAGGTGGGTCATAGAGGATCCTGCTGTGATGTATGTCGGAGAGTGTTTTGCCTATGTTCTCCTCTAGGAGTTTTATAGTTTCTGGTCTTACGTTTAGATCTTTAATCCATTTTGAGTTTATTTTTGTGTATGGTGTTAGAAAGTGGTCCAGTTTCATTCTTTTACAAGTGGCTGACCAGATTTCCCAGCACCACTTGTTAAAGAGATTGTCTTTAATCCATTGTATATTCTTGCCTCCTTTGTCGAAGATAAGGTGTCCATATGTGCGTGGATTTATCTCTGGGCTTTCTATTTTATTCCATTGATCAATATTTCTGTCTTTGTGCCAGTACCATACTGTCTTGATAACTGTGGCTTTGTAGTAGAGCCTGAAGTCAGGTAGGTTGATTCCTCCAGTTCCATTCTTCTTTCTCAAGATCGCTTTGGCTATTCGAGGTTTTTTGTATTTCCATACAAATTGTGAAATTATTTGTTCTAGCTCTGTGAAGAATACTGTTGGTAGCTTGATAGGGATTGCGTTGAATCTATAAATTGCTTTGGGTAGTATACTCATTTTCACTATATTGATTCTTCCAATCCATGAACATGGTATATTTCTCCATCTATTAGTGTCCTCTTTGATTTCTTTCACCAGTGTTTTATAGTTTTCTATATATAGGTCTTTAGTTTCTTTAGGTAGATATATTCCTAAGTATTTTATTCTTTCTGTTGCAATGGTGAATGGAATTGTTTCCTTAATTTCTCTTTCTGTTTTCTCATTATTAGTGTATAGGAATGCAAGGGATTTCTGTGTGTTGATTTTATATCCTGCAACTTTACTGTAGTCATTGATTATTTCTAGTAATTTTCTGGTGGACTCTTTAGGGTTTTCTATGTAGAGGATCATGTCATCTGCAAATAGTGAGAGTTTTACTTCTTCTTTTCCAATTTGGATTCCTTTTATTTCTTTTTCTGCTCTGATTGCTGTGGCCAAAACTTCCAAAACTATGTTGAATAGTAATGGTGAAAGTGGGCACCCTTGTCTTGTTCCTGACTTTAGAGGAAATGCTTTCAATTTTTCACCATTGAGGATAATGTTTGCAGTGGGTTTGTCATATATAGCTTTTATTATGTTGAGGTATGTTCCTTCTATTCCTGCTTTCTGGAGAGTTTTTATCATAAATGGATGTTGAATTTTGTCAAAGGCTTTCTCTGCATCTATTGAGATAATCATATGGTTTTTATTTTTCAATTTGTTAATGTGGTGTATTACATTGAT